>NW_023995187.1:10000-136237 GCF_015586225.1 Lucilia sericata | reverse complement strand
TAGTTAGTTAGTTAGTTAGTTAGTTAGTTAGTTAGTTAGTTAGTTAGTTAGTTAGTTAGTTAGTTAGTTAGTTAGTTAGTTAGTTAGTTAGTTAGTTAGTTAGTTAGTTAGTTAGTTAGTTAGTTAGTTAGTTAGTTAGTTAGTTAGTTAGTTAGTTAGTAGTTAGTTAGTTAGTTAGTTGTTAGTTAGGTTAGTTAGTTAGTTAGTAGTTAGTTAGTTAGTTAGTTAGTTAGTTAGTTAGTTAGTTAGTTAGTTAGTTAGTTAGTTAGTTAGTTAGTTAGTTAGTTAGTTAGTTAGTTAGTTAGTTAGTTAGTTAGTTAGTTAGTTAGTTAGTTAGTTAGTTAGTTAGTTAGTTAGTTAGTTAGTTAGTTAGTTAGTTAGTAGTTAGTTAGTTAGTTAGTTAGTTAGTTAGTTAGTTAGTTAGTTAGTTAGTTAGTTAGTTAGTTAGTTAGTTAGTTAGTTAGTTAGTAGTTAGTTAGTTAGTTAGTTAGTTAGTTAGTTAGTTAGTTAGTTAGTTAGTTAGTTAGTTAGTTTAGTTAGTTAGTTAGTAGTTAGTTAGTAGTTAGTTAGTTAGTTAGTTAGTTAGTTAGTTAGTTAGTTAGTTAGTTAGTTAGTAGTTAGTTAGTAGTTAGTTAGTTAGTTAGTTAGTTAGTTAGTTAGTAGTTAGTTAGTTAGTTAGTTAGTTAGTTAGTTAGTAGTTAGTTAGTAGTAGTAGTTAGTAGTTAGTTAGTAGTTAGTTCGTAGTTAGTTAGTTAGTTAGTTAGTTAGTTAGTTAGTTAGTTAGTTAGTTAGTTAGTTAGTTAGTTAGTTAGTTAGTTAGTTGTTAGTTAGTTAGTTAGTTAGTAGTAGTTAGTTAGTTAGTTAGTTAGTTAGTTAGTTAGTTAGTTAGTTAGTAGTTAGTTAGTTAGTTAGTTAGTTAGTTAGTTAGTTAGTTTAGTTAGTTAGTAGTTAGTTAGTTAGTTAGTTATAGTTAGTTAGTTGTTAGTTAGTTAGTAGTTAGTTAGTTAGTTAGTTAGTAGTAGTTAGTTAGTTAGTTAGTTAGTTAGTTAGTAGTTAGTAGTTAGTTAGTTAGTTAGTTAGTTAGTAGTTAGTTAGTTAGTTAGTTAGTTAGTTAGTTAGTTAGTTAGTTAGTTAGTTAGTTAGTAGTTAGTTAGTTAGTTAGTTAGTTAGTTAGTTAGTTAGTTAGTTAGTTAGTTAGTTAGTTAGTTAGTTAGTTAGTAGTTAGTTAGTTAGTTAGTTAGTAGTTAGTTAGTTAGTTAGTTAGTTAGTAGTTAGTTAGTTAGTTAGTTAGTTAGTTAGTAGTAGTTAGTTAGTTAGTAGTAGTTAGTTAGTTAGTAGTTAGTTAGTTAGTTAGTTAGTTAGTTAGTTAGTAGTTAGTTAGTTAGTTAGTTAGTTAGTTAGTTAGTTAGTTAGTAGTTAGTTAGTTAGTTAGTTAGTTAGTTAGTTAGTTAGTAGTTAGTTAGTTAGTTAGTTAGTTAGTTAGTTAGTTAGTTAGTTAGTTAGTTAGTTAGTTAGTTAGTTAGTTAGTTAGTTAGTTAGTTAGTTAGTTAGTTATTAGTTAGTTAGTTAGTTAGTTAGTTAGTTAGTTAGTTAGTTAGTTAGTTAGTTAGTAGTTAGTTAGTTAGTTAGTTAGTAGTTAGTTAGTTAGTTAGTTAGTTAGTTAGTTAGTTAGTTAGTTAGTTAGTTAGTTAGTTAGTTAGTTAGTTAGTAGTTAGTTAGTTAGTTAGTAGTTAGTTAGTTAGTTAGTTAGTTAGTTAGTTAGTTAGTTAGTTAGTTAGTTAGTTAGTTAGTTAGTTAGTTAGTTAGTTAGTTAGTTAGTAGTTAGTTAGTTAGTTAGTTAGTTAGTTAGTTAGTTAGTTAGTTAGTTAGTTAGTTAGTTAGTTAGTTAGTTAGTTAGTTAGTTAGTTAGTTAGTTAGTTAGTTAGTTAGTTAGTTAGTTAGTTAGTTAGTTAGTTAGTTAGTTAGTTAGTTAGTTAGTTAGTTAGTTAGTTAGTTAATTTATTTGTTTTCTTCCTGCTTTGCAGATATTTTAACATTTCATCTTTCATCTTTGTGATCGAAAAAAAATAATTGACTTTGAATAATGTTGAAGCCCAATCTTTAAGTTATTGGCTTATGAAATAGTTAGAATTTTTACCTTCCCTTATACATTCATTAGAAAGTGTAAGACTGGCAGTTGGCGGCACCTTGTAACTATGAATGATGCTAATACTTGAACTGTTTGTTACCTTGTTTTCTCTACTCCACTCCGTAGAGGAAAAAAAAACATTCAATAAAGCTCATTCGTACATAGTTGTACAATGTGCATAGTTATTTATACATATTTGCCTTGTTATTACTTACAAGCCATAGTGCATTCGTAAAGTTCCTTTTGAGCTCGTTAATTCAATTTGAATATTCAAAGGTGTGCGACATATTCGTGACTTGTTGTTGAGCTTTTGCAATTTTCAAACACTTTAAGGTCTACTTGTTGTTGCTTCGGCTGCGGCTGCTGTAGTTGTTGTTAATGTCGTCCGTCCGTCTGGCTAGTTGCTTGAAAACTAAATTGTACATTCATACACTTTTTTTCGCTATAGATTATATTTTCAGTATTCTGTTTTCTTTCAAAGTGGAATATAAAACTTGCAATATAGTTTGCTGTTAGTAAAACCCATTATAATGGCAACAACATTCATGTGGTTACTGAATAGACAAAAAATAAGGAAAATTTGAATACTTTTTAAGTTCTTAGTTGTTTTTTTACACTAAAAAAGTGTCATTAAAAAGCCATATAAATGGAGAAAAACAGCAGGAAGGCCACTTGTGTTATTACGGACTCAACACAAAACATATTTATGTTTAAATAAATTGTTTAAGAAACTAAAGAGCGTCAAAAAAAGTATTTAGAAAAAAAATAGGTAAATTCAAGCAAAATTGCTGTTAATAGCTTTAAAATAAGTGATCTTTAGTCTTAGTTGTTGTTGTTGTTATTTTATAAATCACTGTCATCTTTTATGGATGTTTTGTGTATGTGAGTGACATTATTTATTTCTAATTTTCAAAATCACTTTTAGCAATGTTTAGTTCAATGTAATGAAGTCTTAAATTAAAACAATGCTTTCAGAAATTATGTGCACGTTTTTGTATTCTATTTCTCTTAGATAATTTAACAGATTATTCTCTAAGTTTGAATGTCAAGTTGATGGAGTGAATAATTTAAAAATATTGCCGCTTTGACACTTCCTTTTGATATTTGTTTTTTTTGTAAAATAAAACATTTGTTGCATATTTATTAACTATTTAAATAATATTGCAAATGGAAATGATGTAAAGTTGTCAAAGATCAGTTTATTGTGGTGTTGTTTTTAGTGTATTGAATAATAATATTAGAAATTTACAACTATTTGCATTAACATTGATTAATGGGTCCGTATATACTGTTGTCGTTTTTTCTTCATTTAGGGTTTGTTTCTTAAGTCTTTTGTTTTGTGAGTATACATATTAGTATGAGTAATGTGTTTGATTTATATGTATGTAGAGGAAATTATCATAATTTGTAAATTATTAGAATGATTTATATAAAATCATTTATAATACTTATAGAATACTGGTGCCTCTACGGCTCTGAAGTTTAGAAATGGACTTACAATCATCTATTGGAGGAATTTGCGATTTTTTTAAACGAATCGATAATTAAAATTTAATCTATATCCTTAGGAAATGTTTTTTCAACATTCTAAAATTGAAAATTTTTACGGTCCATTACTATTTTTTTCCGGCTTTGAACTCGACTTCTGATTGATTTTTAACCTCTGATTAACGATTTCTTGAATCAAACAATCAGCCATCAAATTAAAACCGTAGTCCTATAAACAAAGTTTCCATATAGTGTTAAGTTTGCATACCCCATAGACCATACCCGTGGTTTATGTACTTCCATATCAAAGCAAAGGAGTAGTTTTGGTATCAGTTAGTCAATTTCTAAGCAGGGTGTATGTTACATCAAATCTGAAGAAATGTACTTAAGTCTTCATCGTGCCTGTTGTGCTCTCTTTTATCACTGTATCTGGTGGGACTTGAATCCACGTCCTCTGGTCTCTCTTTTATCAGTATATCTGGTGCTAAATGAATCCACGACCTCATCCAGGACATCTTAAAGTTGCATGTTTTTCATATATTTGGATTAGTTTTGGACCGGTCCAAGTACATTGAGGAGAACTCTTTAGACTTGAGTGAAAATTAATCTCAATAAGAACATTACATCCAATGTTGACAGATTAGCCTTTTTGAATGGCTTAAATGGAGACACCACATAGAGGAAACGATCAACAAGGTACATCATGCTGGGCGCTATGTATGAGAACGCATGATGAGGGGCCTTAGTACTACTATGACATATTGGCATTATAAAAGTGTAATTAGAACGATTCCAACTTAAGCTTAAATAATTTGGTGGACTTCTAGAAAGGTTGCTAGATATTCCACCCATTGTAACATATATAGGATATGAGGCGGCACTTACAGACGAACGGCTCATAACTTTAGGAGAACTAACCGAAAGCGGACACGTCATCAATGTATACTGGACACATTGGAAGGCTATACACAATCATTGAACGTGCCCGATCTCGTAATAGCTGTAGGAATCCGTTGCTAACGGATGGTCCTAAATTGGGAGACAAAGATGGCCGGGGTTCTATAACCACAACAATAGCTTCCAGACAGAAGTCCGAGAAATAACGGAATACGTAAATTGGAGTAGAATAAATATGGCGCCCATGGGGCTTAACATATTTACCGACAGTCAATAGGCAATTAGGGCGATATCAGATGATAAAGTTAAATCTAAGACCATATTGCATAGTATAAGAGTTCTAACCGAATACTCTTCCAGAGATAAGGTTTACATCATATGGTTACCAGCCTACTCGGAAGTAGTCGGGCAACGAAATAGCGGATATTAAACATCCGTTTAAAAAGAAGGAAGCTCCAGGTAGTTAACCTGACGAAAGCAAAACAATTTGGCGCAACGAGGACATAATTAAAAGTTATTAGAAATTATAGTCGGGCGAGGCCGACCATTTAATACCCTACACCTGTTAGAATAATAAAGTGTAATTTAGTTTTCATAGTAAAGTATACATCAGGGTGATATAGAAATTTTGTTTTGCAGCTTCTTGTCGAGATATGAGTATAATAAACATAATTATGAGTTTAAACGCGCTATTTGGGGGGTTCAGTTGTATGGGGGATAGGTGAAATAATGAATCGATCTTAACCATTTTCAATAGGCTTCGTCTCCGTTACCATAGAAGATCATCTGCCGAATTCCATTGAATTATCTTAAAAATTGCGGCCTGTAGTTTGATTACAAGGTTTACATGGACGGACAGACAGACAAACAGATGGACGGACAGACGGACGGACATAGCTAAATGGACTCAGAAAATGATTCTATATCCTCCTATCAACCTAACATAGCAACGATATGGGTAGCGAAGCACACCGAGTAATGCTAGTATCTTCAAAACTGCGACCTGTAGTTTGATTTCAAGTTTTACAAGCGCTATTCAGAGGTTCACTTGTATGGGGGCTAGGTGAAATATTGAAAAGATCTTAACCATTTTCAATAGACTTCGTCCCTGAGACAATAGAAGATCATGTACCAAATACCATTGAATTATCTTCAAAATTGCGGCCTGTAGTTTGATTACAGGGTTTACGTGGAGGGACAGATGGACAGACAAATAGATGGACGGACGGACATAGCTAAATGGACTCAGAAAATGATTCTACATTCTCCTATCAACCTAACCTAGCAACGATGTGGGTAGCAAAGTACACTGGGTAATGCTAGTCTATGTATAAATACATAGCGTTATTCTTGTCTTGGCAGTAATTATTATTTTCAATTTACAATTAGTTCAATACATATTTATATTTATTATAAACAAAATTAAAAAATACAATACATAATAAAATTAATTTCCATTATAAAATAATATTGCTGCAAAATATTAATACAGTAAAACAAAAGCAAAATATTCATTAACACTCATGTTCTTATATTGTTCTAATTTTTATTTAGTCACAACAAAACAAGCCAAAACAATTGAAATTGCAGCAGCAGCAACAAAAACAACATGTTAAATTATTAGCTCATAAATAATGTGTTTTATATTTATGGTAATAACTAGTTTTTTACGAACTTATAATAAACAAAAAAAACAAAACTTCAAATAAAATTTGATTTACTATGTTAAATATAAGGTTTAATAATTTTTGGTTTTATTAACAAAAAACAAGTAAGAAATTATAGTCGGGCGAGGCCGACCATATAATACCCTACACCTGTTACAAATAAAATGTTTTTTAGTTTTCATAAAAAAGCATTTATGTTGAATTGTACCTTGCCTCAGATATACTTAAGCCATTTATTGTTGAATAAAATTGGGAACATTTAAGTCGAATTTTGAAGGGGACTTTAAATAGGGGCTATGGTCAAATGAGACCCAATAATTAACAAATTCATGAGGGTCATCAAGGCTAGTATAGAATTTGGTTTTTCAGCTTTTTGTCGAGATACGAGTATATTAAACATAATTATGAACTTAAAAGCCCTATTAGTCCGGTTCAGTTGTATGGGGGCTAGGTGAAATAATGGACCGATGTTAACCATTTTCAATAGGCTTCGTCGCTGGGACAATAGAAGATCATGTACCAAATTTCATTGAATTATCTTCAAAATTGCGACCTGTAGTTTGATTACAAGGTTTACATGGACAGACGGACGCACATAGCTAAATCGACTCAGAAAATGATTCTAAGCCGATTGGTATACTTTAAGATGGTAGAGGATCAATATTATTGTGCGTTACAAATATCAGCACAAACCCAATATACCCTCCCCACTAAAGTGGTGTAGGGTATAAAAAGTGCATTTGAAACTTAACAATAGCTTAACTACAAATATGTAGAGCAGTTTATAACAATAACCGAAAAAAAAACTTGCCTTGAAAATGAAAAAACACTTGTGTTCTTAACAAATCAATAGGAGCAATACTTCTTACCTAAGCCACCACCACTTGCCTGTTGTTCGTACTATTTAGTCATACGTAACTGATCTTTGTCAAGATTTTGAAAATTTAATCAAATAAGCCAACTCCAACACTTGTTTGAAATACAAGAATTTTTTTGTATTTCTATTGGTTTGGGTATTTAATAACTCTCTGCATACAACTACATCATGTAACAGCGAAAGAATCATGTAACAATAAAAAATACGGTTATATTAAATATTTTCTCTTCTCTCCCTCTCTCTCTTGGGTTAAATTATGCTCCAATAACTGATTTGTATTTTACTAGTTATTACAAACAAAGCTGTGATATTTTATAATGCTCACACATACAAAAATATTGCTAACAGGTTTGTTTACAAACATTCCAATTGTTTACCTTTTCATTTGGAAATTTCCTCTCTATTATTGAGAGAGAGATAGAGTTGAAGCTCTGTTAACCGTTTCACTAAATGTTTGGCTATGTTATTTGCATGTTTAACCGTTTGCTGTTATTTCTCTGAAATCTTACTCTCTTTTTAACATTATTCACCTCTTGTTTTTCTCATTATTACACCTGCAAATGTAATAATAAACAAAAATTAAAGTTGAATTAAAACCGGTTTTTGTCTCCTTATTGGTTTTATTTGTGTTGTTTACTTTTTTGTCTTCCATCTTTCATTTCTTCTTTAAGCCATGCTTTTATTTTGTGGTGTGTGATATCTCTGTGTGTACATACATACAAACATAGGTATCTGTCGTGCAGTGTTAGTTAGTAAGAGTCTAGTGTTGTGTTAATTTGGGGCTCCCACTTGTTTCTCTGTTGTGGCTTAACTTCAGTTTAGAGCGAACTATTGAGGCGTTTTAACGTGTTGCCGCAGTATTTCTACGTTAGAAACGTTTACCGACGGTTTAGTTTTTCTTTTTGTTTAACAAAACATGACAATTGTTTATTGGAATTATAGCGGTTTCTTTGCTAATTGAACAAAGAGTTTAATTAAACGCCCAAATTGATTTTTGCAAAATTTTATTGCATATTTTTAAGAGTTTAATTAAAATTAAAAACAGTGTGTGTGTGTGTTTGCAAAACTACTGCTCATGCGCAATTGAAATAAATAGCCAGAAAAAATATAAACAAAATTTTAATAAATAAATTTTGTGGCTTAGAGAAAATCAAAACACTTTGTTGACTTTATGGTGGATTATACAACAACAGGTGTTTTTTGATATAAGCGTTGCTAGCAAAAACAAAAAAATTCAAAAATAATTGAAAATTTAAAAGTGAGTTTAAAATATATTAAACAAAATAATAATTACACAAAAAACCAAAATAAAGAATTTTTATTAAAAATTAAACAAAAAATATCCCAAAAATTTTGAATTAAAAAATTTAACAAAAATACAATTTTAAGTGAAAAAAAAACAAATATTTTTAAAAAAATCTACAAAACTTATAAAACCAAATTGTATATATTAACAAAAACCATTTGTATATAATTAAAAAAAATTAAAAAAAGTTTTATTAGTAAAATTATTATTAAACAAACAACTTGGCTGTAATCATATTTTGCCCATACTGTGTTTTATTTGAAAAGAGAGCAAAGGAAAACAATATATAATCAGTGAAAACAAATTGCATGTTTTTCTTATTTTATGCAAATTGTTGAAAACATATTTAAACATGTAATATTTAATTGCTTGGATTAACAGTGAATGAATCAAGTGAATTTTTTTTGATAAAGAAAGTGCATTACAAAATTTTAGTGATTTGTTAAAATAAATTTAACATAAATACCTATATTTTTAAAAAATTAAACATGAAACCCATGCTGTGCATAATTAATAAAAAGATAAATAAATTTATAACATAACAATGGGCCAATAATTGCAAAGTTAATGTGAAAATTAAAATAAATCATCAGCTAATATTTTTATTGGATTTTAAAACTCATGCATTTAAAGAAATTGACAAAACTTTAAGGGATTTATTACAAAACAAAAATTTTGTAAAAATTTTTTTGGATTAATTTACAAATTTAAAAGGAATGAAAAAGTTTTCCCAAGAATTCCAGATCTAAATCGTGTTTTTACTCCTTAACCCACAAGTATTTTAAACGTTACAAACATTAAAGCTCAAAAACAAAAGTCCTACACCTTACTAACTGAGACATTCTTATTCGATCTGACCCGACATGTTAGCAACGAACAAATGGGTTCATCTACCCGTAAATCCATGTAAAATCTAAAAATCAATATATCGATCGCAATTTGTATACCCTACAACACTTTAGTGGATTAATGTATACCCATCTTAAAGTATACCAATCGGCTCGGAATTATTTTCTAATTCGATTAAGCCATGTCCTCCCCTATATTTGCCAGTCTGTCTGTATGTAGCCATGTAAACCTTGTAATCCAACTACAGGTCGTAATTATAATTGTAACGCACAATAATATTGGTTCTATACCCACCTTAAAGTATACCAATTGGCTTAGAATCATATTCTGAGTCGATTTAGCTATGTCCGTCCGTCCGTCCATATAAACCTTGAAATCAAACTACAGGTCGCAATTTTGAAGATAATTCAATAAAATTAGGCACATGATCTTCTATTGTCACAGAGACAAAGCCTATTGCAAATGGTTAACATCGGCCCATTATTTCACCTGGCCCCCCATACAACTGAACTCCTGAATAGGGCTTGTAAACTTTATAATCAAACTACAGGATAAGATTTTGAAGATAATTGAATGCAATTTGGCAGATGATCTTCTATGGTACCGGAGACAAAGACTATTGAAAATGGTTAACATCGGTCTATTTTCTCACCTAGCCCCCATACAACTGAACCCCCGAATAGGACTTGTAAACCTTGTAATCAAACTACAGGTCGCAATTTTGAAGATAATTCAAAGAAATTTGGCAGATGATCTTCTATGGTACCGGAGACGAAATGGTTAACATCGGTCTTTTATTTCACCTAGCCCCCTTACAACTGAACCCGTCAAAGAGGGATTTTAAGTTCATAATTATGTTTAATATACTCGTATCTCGACAAAAAGCTGCAAAGCTGCAGTTCTATACTAGCCTTAATGACCCTCAAGAATTTTATAATTATAGGGTCTCATTTGACAATAGCCCCTTTTTAAAGTCCCCTTCAAAATTTGACTTAAATGTCCACAATTTTATTCAACAATAAATGGCTTAAGTATAATTTAAGGCAAGGTACAACAATTCAACTTAATGCTTTATTATGAAAATTAAATCACATTTTATTTTTGTAACAGGGGTAGGGTATTATATGGTCGGCCTCGCCCGACTATAACTTCTTACTTGTTTTATAAACGTATTACTTTTGACCCAAGAACTAAACCTATTGGTTGATATCAATCCATTATTGCACATAGTCCCCATACCACCGGACTGCCTAAATTGGACTTTAAAGCCAATGATTATGCCAAATACTCTAATATATGTACAAAAATAGGCATAACTACGTGTTATACAAGCATAAATAATACTGCAAGATTACATAATGATCAGCCTTTATTTCACCCTAGCCCCCCTACATGTTATCTTTTATGAATTAATTGATGTCGTCATATATTAAAATAATATGTTATATCGAGACCCTTGTTAAAAATTTTTAACAAAAATTATTCCTAAATATATCATGAGGCAGGAAGCTTAAAACAATTACCTTGGTGACAATTTATTAAGATTAGTACTTTTCATTGTCTAAATTTGTTCCATATTTGGGAACCAGTTTATTGACCTTTTTAATTAGAACCCCCTTTAAATTGAATTATTTCATCTCTTTATGCGCACGCTACAGGTTGCAATTTTCAAGACACATAATTCGATCAAATTTGGCACATATTTATTCCTTTACTTGCCACAAGGACAAAGCCTATTGAAAATGATAAAGATCAGTAGATTATTCAATTTGAACACCATGCAAATGACTTGAATTATATTCTTTGTCGACAAATTGTTAAAATATTTCGGAATTAAGGTAAAAACAACTCAAATGCTCAAAAGTAAGGAAGGGTATGAAATGGTCGACAATGCCCGACAATTTTATAGTATTTTTATACCCCACATCACTTTAGTGGGGAGGGTATATTGGGTTAGTGCTTTGTTACATACAATAATATTGGTCTTATTCCCATCTTAAAGAAAATCATTTTCCGTCCATCCATGTAAACTTTGTAATCAAACTACAGGTCGCAATTTTGAAGATAATTCCATTACATATAATAAATGTTCTTATCAGGGAAGAAATCTATTACAAATGGTTAAGATCGTTCCATGCTCCTAACAACGGAACCTCCAATATTGGTAATATAGCCGCCTTAAAGAAAATCATTTTCTGAGGCGATTTAGTCCGTCCGTCTAACCGTCTGTCCGTCCATCCGTGTAAACTTTGTAATCAAACTACAGATCGCAATTTTGAAGATAACAACGGAACCTCCAATATTGGTCCTATAGAAACCTTAAAGAAAATCTTTTTCTGAAGCGATTTAGTTATGTCCGTCCGTCTGACCGTCTGTCCGTCCATCCATGTAAACTTTGTAATCAAACTACAGATCGCAATTTTCAGGATAATTCAATGAAATTTGAAATATGTTCTTATCAGGAAAGAAACCTATTACAAATGGTTAAGATCGGTACATTATTTCACTTGGGAGCCATACAACTGAACCACTCAAACAGATCCTTTAAGCTTATAATTATGATTAATATACTCGTGTCTCGAAAAAATGTGACACAACTAAATTTTAGATTTGCCTTGATAACCCTGCCGTAGTGATCGGACCTTACTTGACCCAGCCCTAAGAAAATGAGTTTAATGTCGACAATTCTCTTAAAGAGGCTAATGCCTCGATGAAGTTCAGGATTAACGTAGACCCAACCTCCAAATTTTATAAGGATGAACAACATATGGAAGGCACTTAAACGAATTTGTTATTTTATAACCTTTTTTCCTCTATTAATTACTTAACCTCCCATATCTCTTAAGGAAATACCAAAAGACACTTCCTAATTTGAACTTTTTCCTTCATTTCTAGACATTAAGCTTTTTGTTCAAAACTCCTTTTTTCCACAAATTTCGTATTAAACTTGCCATTAAAATAATTAACTAATTAAACAATGACATGCGGAAAAAAAGGCCAAACATTTGTCCAAATAAAACAATCAAAATGTTTTAAACTAAACAACAAAAAATCTAATAAAATAATTATTTCCACTGCAAAACTCCCTCAACATACATGAAGCACACTCACTAGCTACATGTTGTATTCAAATAAAACATTTGCAATAAAAAAAACGAAGAAAAAAATGCTAAAATTGAAAAACATTAAAGTGAAAGGTAATTTTTGTGTTTTTCAATTTTTTCTTTCGGTTTCTATTATTTAATCTTCATTGGCTATAAGAGTTGTTAGCAGAGTGAATATTCATAAACTGAAATTGTGGAAAAAATCAGGCTAATCCTCTGACTAGTTGTACACAAAATCTTGATAAACATTTTAAGTGAAAAACGTCAGTGAAATTGTGTTTTATTTATTTTTTTAAAGTTGTTTTCTTATTTTACGACTTTTTCAAAACATACGAAGAAGTACTTGTTGAAATTAGACAGACAGATAGATAGAAACATGTATGTAACAACGAAGATCATCAATAGAAATTGGAGTTTCTTTTAAGGGGATATCAAAGTTTTAGAGTAAATTTTTTACGAGCTTTTGTTAGTTTATGGTCTCTAAACTGTAAAATGGCCAAAAATAATCAGGCAACTTTTACTTACTTACTTACGTCTGATATAAACAGTCATTGAAATATAATTGAAACAAAAGTAAGAAATAATTTACAAATACCACCATGCAATTTACCACCAACACCACTACCAACTAGTAACTTCATCATCAATCTCATCATCATCTAAAGCCGTCATTATTATCATTACTACAAAGCCGACTTTTGACTATTAAATTAATAAGAAGAAAGAAAAAGAAAAGGCAACAAATATAAAAACAACTACCTTTAGGTGCTTCTTAAATGTTTTGTGTGGCATACAACACCATCATGCACCACAAAGTAATGAATGCACTACTGCACCATACAACTGTATAGTTTTACAATAAACATTGACGTTTTTGGGATTTTATGTGCGGCGTCGTCGTCGTCATCGTTGTCGCCGTCATCGTTGCCGGCGCATGCAATTGACCTCATTTATTTAACAACAAAACAAACCAACCAACAATTGTGTTAACTGAGTGTCAGCCAGGCAACTTGGCTGGCAGTCGTCCGGCACATTCAATTTTCAAAACCAAACAATTTTACCTTATTTCTTCGGTTTGTTTTTATTTTGCGCAAAAAAATAGTGCTAAAAGAAATAAAAAGTTTTAATAAAACTGTAAGGAAAACGAGTAGTAGTGAACTTGATCGACTATGTGATATGCTACATCACCTAATTGTCAGCACTAAGTAGGGCGGTCCACTTTGGTTCGATCTTCACAACTTACACTGTCATGAAATGTATTCAAAATTACATTTTGATATTATTACTAATGGACTAAGATTTCTTCACGTTTCGAGAAATCAAAATATCGGTTGTAGATCCTTCAAGACCCTGAGATCTGGTCGGAATTTAAGACTATCATATTCGCACATTTGTCCATCATTAGGTCTATATATGACACCTGAGTGCCAGGTGTAAAAGGTCAGAACTTGACTTTTAAATTGAATTTTGTTGTGAACTACTATTATGAGGTCAAGGCCCTTCCATTGATCAGAATTTAGTAAACTGATAAATTTTTTAATAATGCGTATTTATAGTGAATTAAGATATACATACATATGCGATTAATTACCAATAATCAGATTGTATAAAGAAGTCTTTATACTTATTAATGATACGATCAATTATAGATTAGTTGAACAAGATTAGTTACTTCTTTGTAATCAGTAATGATCGTTAAAGTTGTTTACTGAAGGCTTCTTTATATGAGGACTAGGGTCCAATATGGCTCGATCTGTGTTACGATTTATCAAGATTCCTTCTAGATTGGGTTTCGTCTTTACTACTAATATGAGGTCAAGGTCCTTCATTGGATCAAAATTTAACAAACTGATGAACTTTGTACACAGAGTTAAAATGAAATATACACGCCTGGTACCAAATTGACACCAAAGAGTTTATAATTTTTCAATAACATCCGTTGTCAAAGTATATACATTCGTACGACAACACTATGTCGCAATGTTATCAACAACAATTCGTTGTCTAAATCTAAATTTTATACACATCCGTTGTCTAAATGTTAACAAACGTGATAAGCTCACTATTGGCAACGGATTGTCTGTCAATAGTGAGCTTACCATTGTCGTAAAGAGATCATGGACCTGTTTCAAAAGGGTTATGTACAATGTTTGTCGTATTATTTTAAATGAACAGAGGGAGTCTTTCTATCGAGTTACTAATTCTGAATTCATCGAAAGTGGGTGTTAAAGCAATACATTACAAATATGAAAACAAACTCATAATACCCTCCCAAGAATACAATTCCAGCCACTAACTACAAAAAAACGCAAAAAATGAGACATTGTTTCTTTAGTTTAACTGCACTTTTACCGCCAAGTGCTTAACGGCGTTTTTCTTTGTTTAGCTTATTTTTTTCACTACAACTTTGGGGGAAGAATAACGCAATTTCTTTCACTACTTTAACTGAATAAAAGAGGTCAACACAAAAATATAAACATCATGATCAAATTCGCCAAAAAAGCCACAAAAAACCCACTAAAAATAATAGTTATTGAAATAGTTTACTACACTCCATACATTCTTCATAAGTACCCAAAAAATACAACAAAATTTTTATGCTTTTAAATGTGATCTACATTTTTCTTTAGTTTTCTTGTTAATAATATTATATGTATGTTTTTTTTCCAACAACCAAAAATTCGCATTGTTTAAAAATATTTTTGTGCAGTTTTTATTACAACTGAAAAATACCTTAGAAATCGCGATGAAAATAATGGCTAAAAGGAGTTTGTTACAGTTAATGCCAAGTAGTAAAGTTGTATGGTTAAAAATGTATCGTTAAAAATGTTTTTTACTATTGAATTGTAGAAAGAAAAACCTTGATCAGATTTGGGGAGAAAAATGAAACTAAAAATAACAAGTATTATTAGATTTTTTTAAAATACCTAATGGTCAACTTCATAAATTTAAGAGTGAAACTTTTCAAATGTAAACTTAAGGTTAATTAAATGTGCAGTTTTAGTGCAACAGATTAAACCCGTGACACCCTGACTGATAAAATGAGCACACTTACAACATTTTTAGTTTGTTATTACTTAGCAGAGTGCCATATAGTAAACATTGCGATCCCGAAATTTTTAGAGTTATTAGTACAAACATCTGAAAAAGACATTATTATCCCTTATTGATTAAATGTATTTTAAATTTTAAATAAATATATTATTTTAAATCTAATACACATGCTTGGCATAAAATTTGGGATAAGTCTGCACTAAATGTGGGCAGTAATATCGTGACCACGCCCACTTTTGTTTTATTGTTTTGGAAATCTTTTTTATTGGTGGCGTATCATAATGTCCATAGACCTTATGACACACCTTAAAGCGACACAATGTCCATGGACATTATGTCACGTTTTTAAAATGTCATAATGTCCATGGACATTGTGACACTTTTAAAAAAGAAATGTATTGGAAAATTTGTTTAGAATTTAAGAAAGGGACACACTTAGCCCGAAAAGAATTGCTCCTAAATTTGTTGTATGTTGCATTTTGGATTCCTTTTAAAAGGTGTGCTAGATAGACGGCCTTCGGCCGGGCGCAGAAGTTTCAAACTCTGGGGAATTTCAAATACCGGCTTCGCTAAAATAAGCCTTTTTTTTTGATAAATGGACTCTTTGACATACATGGACTTTTTGTCGCATTGCTCTTGGACATTGTAACACTTTTGAAATTGTCATTATGTCCATGGAAATTATGACACACCACCTCTTTTATTCACTGTTTAAAACGAATTTTTTATTTATGGTATAAATTTGAATACATTTTAAAAATATTTTGTAAAATTGACTCATATTTTTTGGATTTACGTGCATAAATTTTATATACAAAAAGTAGGCGTGTCCATATTATAGCTACGCCTACTAATTTAAAGCTTATTGATCTTATAAGTCTTATTTGGCTATTTATAACCACCATAAAAAAAGATGGGGGTATATTGATTTTATATATATATATATATATATATATATAAAATTTATAATAAATTTATATATATATATATATATATATATATATATATATATATATATATATATATATATATATTCTGGGTCCTTATTAAATTCTAAGACGATCTAGGCATATCCGTCCGTCTGTCTCTTGAAAGCACGATAGAGTCCGAACAAAATGAGCTAGAGGGTTGAAATTTTCCACAAATAGGTTTTCACAAGATAAGATTTGTTTGTTTGGTAATGAAAATGGGCATTATCGGTCCACATTTTCGGAAAGCCCCCATACAAGTGGACCGCCGAAAAACGGCTTTAACGGGCATATCTGTTTTAAAAGTATGAGTATAGCGATGAAATTTGACATGAATAAGTCTCATATGAGCCGAAATGTCCCTACCAAATTTGATAACTATCGGTTCATAATTGACCCTACCCCCCATATAAGGTCCCCTTCAGAAAATGACTATAACGCTCATTACGGGCTTAAACATACGAATATAGCTATGAAATTCAACACACATAAGTTTCATGATATTCAAAATCTTTCTATCAAATTTTATATGGATCGGTCAATAATTGACCCTACCGCCCTTATAAGGTCGCCTTCAGAAAATGACTATAAATTTCATTACTAGCTTAAAAATACGAATATAGCGATGAAATTCAACACACATAAGTTTCCTGAGAGTCAAAATCTCTCTACGGTCCATAATTGACCCTACCGCCCATATAAGGTCCGCTTCAGAAAATTACTTTAACGCTTATTACTGCCTTAAAAATACGAGTATAGCGACGAAATTCGACACACATAAGTTTCATGCTAACCAAAATCTCTCTATCAAATTTTATGTAGATCGGTTCATAATTAACCCTACCCCCCATATAAGGTTCCCTTAAAAAAAAAAACGACTTTAACACTCATCACTGGCTTAAAAATACGAGTAAAGTAATGAAATTTGACATAAGTAAGACTCTTACGGGCAAAATCCTATCTACCAAATGTTGTGTGGATAGGTCTATAATTGACCCTACTCCCCATATAAGATTTCTTTCAGATAATTACTTTAACGCTCATTACTGGCTTAAAAGTACAAGTATAGAAATGAAATTCGACATATGTATACTTATAAGTTTCTTACGAGCCAAAACCTCTCTACGAACTTTAATGAGAATCTGCAAGTGATTGACCCCTCCTCTTCAAAAAATGACTTTAAAGCTCATTACTGGCTTAAAAATATGACACACATATGTTTTATACGAGTTAAAATCTCTCTACCAAATTTGATATAGGTTCGTAATTGATCCTACCCGCATATAGGGTTCCCTTCAGAAAATTACTTTAACGTTCATTGCTGTCTTAAAAATACGTTTACAGTTATGAAATTTGATAGAAGAAACTTTTATAGGAACGTAAATCTTCCTACCGAATTTCATGCGGAAAGTGTCGAGAAGTGATATTCGATGTAAACATGTTTTATACGAACCAAAATTGGTTTAAAAAAATGTATGACAAAATTCTATAAAGATTCTCTTCAGTTAATTTGATGAGTACTATCACCCTAATGTTTATAGGGGAGCATTCCTTTAACGGTTTGATGGTGGGTATATGAGAATGTAACACTCTCACTTGTTTTAAGTTGAAGTTGCTTAGGTTTCAAACAATACTGTTTAATCGATCGTCTTTATTAATACAATAGGACCTAGAGGAGAGAATAAGAGGAGACGAAAATTCCCCAATATATTCTCTGTTGATCATAAATATTTAAAAATTATATTGGTGAATTAGAAAAAAATGGAAGTAATTGCCGAAATTGCTACAGCGCCTGAAATTGCTTTGTATAAATACTATACCAATGTCGAAAAAATTAGTCACAATCAACTATAAAATTCTTACATTCTTTTTAAATTTTATTTTTATTAACATCACACATCACTACAGAAATTTTGTAGGAAATCCATTTCATATTCCTTGTTTTTGTTTTAAAATTTTTAATGTCTTTATACGCTTGTCTTAATAAACAATAAGAAATATGATTACTTAAGTTGTTTTGTTTCTAACAAACTTAAATAAATATGTCAGAAACCCGTCTAAATATTTCAACTTATATCTTTTTGTTAAACACTTTATTTTCATTCTTTTGTTTCCAGTTTGATTCTCTCTAAAATACAAAAAATTTTTTAACCCCCATATATACTAATTATTATCAAAATTTCTTAATCTAATACACAACTTAATATTTTATACTCTTCTTTTATTTACAGATCAAAACTCTTCACAAAAGAAATCAAAAGGAACGTGTGTTTAAAGAAAAAAACTAAAACCAGCAACAGAAACAAAAACACTTAAAAGCGGTTAAATAACACTCCTTAATCTTATTTTTATATAAGAAATTAGAAAAAATAAATAAACAAAAAAAAATGTTTTAAACAAAAAAATAAAAAGAAAAGATAATCATTTTGTATTCTAAAGAATACTACCCATTGTATATTTCAGTGTTAAAATTGTGTGTAAAGTATCTGTTAAATGCACAAAACAACAACAAAAAATGTTCAAATTGTTTTTAAGTGAAACGTGTTTATAATTTAGAATTTAAACAACGGTCTTTATTTAAATCAAACAAAATTTAAAAAAATATCTAACAAATTTATTAATAAAATATCTAAGTGAAAAAAATAAATAAAATAAATTAATATAAATAAATATCTGTTTAAGGCTGATTACGTGTTTGAAATATTATTAAAAAGATAAAAAATTTATTTAAATTAAATTTAACCCCAGTAATACTGAGATCATCTTCATGTTTAACAAAAAAAGTGAAATAATCTGAAAGTAAAATATTAAAATATCGTGTCATATTAAAGCTTACAAAGTTATTTAATTAAAATCGTTTTAAAAATAACATTTTAAATACGGCTTAATTCGAAAAAAAATCATTTGTTGACTAAATTTGTCATTGATAAATAAATTTGTGTAAATTTAAATTTTTCGCTCGTAAATTTGTGGATTATTTTAAAGACCCCATCTCTTGGTTATTATTGTATATGGAAGGTGACAACATCTTGACCAATCAACTTTATTAACAGCAACAATAGAAAATGTAAGTAATTTTTTTGTTTGTTTGTCTTCTTTGAATTAATTATACTTAAATTTTATTATAACATTTAGCTAAATAATTATAAACATAAAAGTAATATAACTTAACAAATTGCACATTATTATTGTGACTTATAGTGCTGCGCAAATTATAGGTAAATTTTTAATTGTGTATGTATCAGACCTGGGCGATTTCCATTAATTTTGCATTAACATTAAATTAAAAAAAAATTAATTTAATGTAAAAAATATTGCATTAACATTAAATTTTTAAAATTTAATGCATTAAATTTCCATTAACATTAAATATTTTTGAATTTAATGCATTAATTTTACATTAACATTAAATATTTTTGAAATTAATGCATTAATTTTGCATTAACATTAAATATATCTGAATTTAGTGCATTAATTTTACATTAACATTCAATAAGCAATAAAATTAATGCATTAATATTCCATTAACATTAATATATATAAAAATTGATAAACATAAATAAAAATACAGCTCAAAAGACCTCGATCTAACTAAACAACTAAAATTAAATAGGTTAAAGTCCTTTCTAATAACTCCTATATTCCATTCAAACTTGTGTGTTTTAAATATGATATTTATATAAGATTCCACAGACAAAATAAACTAAAAAAGGAATATCTGGGAAGTGATATTATTCTTCTAATATGTATTATCGAGTATAGGACTTATTAGAAAGGACTTTAACAAAATAAACTAAAAATGGAATATCTGGGAAGTGATACTATTCTTCTAATATGTATTATCGAGTATAGGACTTATTAGAAAGGACTTTAACACATTCAATTTTACTTGAATTTTGTTAGACCGAGGACTTTAGCGCTGTATTCTTATTTTTATAAATTATTTTATACATTAATGTTAATGGAAAATTAATGCATTAATTTTATTATTTATTATTTAATGTTAATGGAAAATTAATGCATTAAATTCAAAAATATTTAATGTTAATGCAAAATTAATGCATTAATTTCACAAATATTTAATGTTAATGTAAAATTAATGCATTAAATTTAAAAATATTTAATGTTAATGCAAATTTAATGCATTAAATGTACCCATGTTAATGTTAATGCAATAAACTTGCATTAACATTAATTTTTTTTAATGTAGAAAAAATTGTTAATGCATTAACACATTTAATGCATTTATCCCAGGTCTGGTATGTATATAGTTAACTATACGGAGTTTACAGTCTATCTATATTCTATAGATGAGTCTATAATCTGTCCTATACACGAGTCTTTAGTCTATCCTATAAGCAAGCCTATAATCTGTTATTTAGTTTATTCTATAGACAATTTTATAGTCCAACCTATAGCAGTCAATATAGTCTAGACAAGTAAAAGTATAGACGAGTCTATAGTCTGTCCGATAGAAAAGTCTATAGTATTTCCTATAGACGTGTACATAGTATGTCCGTCCTATAGACGAGTTTATAGTCTGTTCTACAGACAAGTCCATAATATGTCCTATAGACGAGTCTATAATCTGACCTATAGATTAGTCTATAGTCTCGCCTATAAACGGGACTATATTCTACTTTATAGACGAGTTTGTAATCTATTCTATAAACGAGTCTATAGTCTATTCTATAGAAGAGTCTGTACTCTATTCTATAAACGAGTCTATAGTCTATTCTATGGACGAGTATATACTCCATTCTATAGACGAGTCTACAGTCTATTCTATTGACGAATCTATAGTCTATTCTATTGACGAGTCTATATTCTATAATATAAACGGGTGTATAGTCTATTCTTTTGACGAGTCTATACTCTATTCTATAGACGAATCTATAGTCTATTCTACAGATGAGCCAATAGTCTATTCTATTGACGAGTCTACAGAATATTCTACAAATAAGTCTATAGTCTATTCTATAAACGAGTCTATAATCTAGTCTATAGTCTATTCTATAGATGAGTCTATACTCTATTCTATAGACGAATCTAAAGTCTATTCTATAGATGAGTCTATAGTCTATTCTATAGACGAGTCTATGGTATATTCTATAGACGAGTCTATTCTATGGACGAATCTATAGTCTATTCTATTGACGAACCTATAGTCTATTCTATAGACGAGTCAATAGTCTATTCTATAGACGAGTCTATAGTCTATTCTATACACGAGACTATAGTCTATTCTATAAACGAGTCTATAGTCTATTCTATAGACGAGTCTAGAGTCTATTCTATCGACGAAGGTATAGTCTATAATATAAACGAGTCTATAGTCTATTATATAGACGAGTCTATGGTATATTCTATAGACTTGTCTATTCTATTGACGAATCTATAGTCTATTCTATTGACGAGTCTATACTCTATTCTATAGACGAGTCTATAGTCTATTCTATAGATATTGACTCATCTAGGCTATTCTATAGATGAGTTTATAGTATATTTATAGACGAGCACAAAGTTTATTGTATATTATAGACGAGTCTGTCCTATAGCATCATCGATAGTCTGTTGTATAGACTCGTCTTTAGTTTGTCGTATAGATTTGTCTATAATCGAGTTTATAGTATGTCCTATAGGCGAGTCTACATTATATTCAATAGGCGAGTATATTAGTCTACTCTATAAACGAATCTCTATTCTATACAAAAACGGGTCTATACTCTGTTCTATAGAAACGTCTATAGACTGTCCTATAGATTTACTTATAGTTTGTCCTATAGATGAGTCTAATGTATGTCCTGTAGACGATCTATAATCTGTTCAATAGTTGAGTCTATTGTCTATGCTATAGGTGAGACTATAGTCTATTATACAGATGAGTATATAGTTTATTATATAGACGAATATATAGTCCATGCTATAGATTAGTCTATAGTCTATTTTATCGACGAGTTTATATCTTATTTTATAGACAAGTCTATTGTTTATTCTATAGTCCAGTTTTTACTCTGTCTTGTCGACTCGTCTATAGTCTATTCTATAGGTTATTATATAGACGAGTCTAAAGAATAAGAAGTCGTATATAGTCTTTTTTATAGTCGTCCTTTAGACGACTTCATTCACTTTTTGCCTTCAAAAAGCTCAGACTAAGTTTTGCTAGTTATTATGAAGATTACTGGTAAACTCTAAATATAAAGTATTTTGCACAATGGGTTAATATTCTTCACATATTAAAACTTAACTGAGGTTTTAAAATTCCCATTAGTGTCAAACATTTTGTGTGATTGTTTTAATTCCAGCTTAAATTATTTTTATACATACAAATATGTTTAACATTTGCTGGCAATGCATTTTAGCATTAAAGTTATAAAAAAGAATATAAAAAAACGTCTATTGAAAAAAACAAACTTTATTAAACTTGACTTGTTGGCCTTCAAAAATTTATAAAAATTTTTTATAAAGTTGAAAGCAAAAACTGGTGGTTTGTCGTTTTACATATAAATCTTTTACTTAAATACTAGTTAGAATATAAAAATTAAGATTTTGTTTATGCTGTTTGTGGTTTTTTTTTTGGTAGAAATACTAAAAAGATATAAAACCATTTAGTCGAAATCATTATAATAAAATAGAAAAAAATGTATATTATTAATAAAATATTTAATGACAGTTTTTAATATTTAACGAAATATAAGAATATCAAGCATAATTAAAGTTTTTAAAATTAATTGGGGGATTTTTCTAACCATACAAATATGTATATAGTAAGAGGTTTATTAACTATGTAATTAAATTTCTTTTTAAATTATTGATGCCGTTTTTTGTTTGTACTTTAAAATTACTTTCTTTTTAAAGTCAATCATTGGAATTGAAGCGGAAAAAATGTAAAATAATAGAACCGATTATATTTTTAAGATTTTTTTATAAATACTTTCTATTTATTTTTAACTTTTTAACTAAAATTTATATAAATTGTTTGATTTGAAACATCTCTAAGGAAAAGTCTAAAAAAAGCAGTTTAAGAGACCAGTTTAACGGGACAATGAACGTTTTACATATGTACATGGCTGCAACGAATCTTATCTACCCTTCATCAAAGTGTATATTTATTTATTTTATTAAAAATCTGATAAAAAATCTGATATAAAAATATAGACGATATATAGTCTTGTAGACGAGTCCATAGTTTGTTCTATAAACGAGTCTATAGTCTATCCTATAGACGAGTCTATATTCTGACCTATAGACGAGATTATAGTCTGTCCTATAGACGAGACTATAGTCTGTCCTATAGACGAGACTATAGTCTGTCCTATAGACGAGACTATAGTCTGTCCTATAGACGAGACTATAGTCTGTCCTATAGACGAGACTATAGTCTGCCCTATAGACGAGACTATAGTCTGTCCTATGGACGAGACTATAGTCTGTCCTATAGACGAGACTATAGTCTATTCTATAGACGAGTCTATAGTCTATTCTATAGACGAGTCTATAGTCTATTCTATAAACGCGTCTATATTCTATTCTATAAACGCGTCTATATTCTATTCTATATTCTGACCTATAGGCGAGATTATAGTCTGTCCTATAGACGAGATTATAGTCTGTCCTATAGACGAGACTATAGTCTGTCCTATAGACGAGACTATAGTCTGTCCTATAGACGAGACTATAGTCTGTCCTATAGACGAGACCATAGTCTGTCCTATAGACGAGACTATAGTCTGCCCTATAGACGAGACTATAGTCTGTCCTATGGACGAGACTATAGTCTGTTCTATAGACGAGACTATAGTCTATTCTATAGACGAGTCTATAGTCTATTCTATAGACGAGTCTATAGCCCATTCTATAGACGAGTCTATAGTCTATTCTATAAACGCGTCTATATTCTATTCTATATTCTGACCTATAGACGAGACTATAGTCTGTCCTATAGACGATACTATAGTCTGTACTATAGACGAGACTATAGTCTGTCCTATGGACGAGACCATAGTCTGTCTTATAGACGAGACTATAGTCTAATCTATAGACGAGTCTATATTCTATTCTATATTCTGACCTATAGACGAGATTATAGTCTGTCCTATAGACGAGATTATAGTCTGTCCTATAGACGAGATTATAGTCTGTCCTATAGACGAGACTATAGTCTGTCCTATAGACGAGACTATAGTCTGTCCTATAGACGAGACTATAGTCTGTCCTATGGACGAGACCATGGTCTGTCTTATAGACGAGACTATAGTCTAATCTATAGACGAGTCTATAATCTATTGTATAGACAAGTTTAAAGTCTATTTTATAGACGAGTATATAGTGTATTCTATTCTCGAGTCTATAGTCTATTCTATAAATTCGTCTATAGTCTATTCTATACTCAAGTCAATAGTCTATTCTACTATAGACGAGTCTATAGTCTGTCCTAAAGAAGGGTCTATAGTCTGTCCTATGGACGAGACTATAGTCTGTCCTATAGACTAGACTATAGTCTATTCTATAGACGAGTCTATCATCTATTCTATAGACAAGTTTATAGTCTATTTTATAGACGAGTATATAGTGTATTCTATACTCGAGTCTATAGTCTATTCTATAGACGAGTCTATAGTCTATTCTATAGACGGGTCTATAGTCCATTCTATCGACGAGTCTATAGTCTATTCTATAGACGAGTCTATTGTCTATTCTGTAGACTAGTCTATATTCTATTCTGTAGACTAGTCCATAGTCTATTCTGTAGACTAGTCTATAGTCTATTCTGTAGACTAGTCTATAGTCTATTCTGTAGACTAGTCTATAGTCTATTCTACAGACGAGTCTATAGTCTATTCTATAGGCGAGTCTATAGTCTATTCTATAACCGATTTTAAAGTCTATTCTTTAGACAAGTCTATAATCTGTGCTATACACGAGTCTATTCTATATCCTACAAATTACAGTATTGTTCAATTTATTTGGATTTTATATAACTGAAAAATTTTCTACTGAAATATTTTTTTATTGTGAAAAACTTTTTTATAGTCTTTTTGTCATACTTTTAAACAAAATTTTATTTCTTTTAACATAATTTTTCTATAATTTATAACTTATGCCATAAGTACGTGCTTCAGCTTCCCATGTAGCATTTATTATAGTATGACCCCTCTCTATAAAAGATTTCATATCATATTTCTCTTCAAATATTTTTATTTGACTTTCTGTTTAATATCTTTCTAACAGCAATAAGACTTTTTATTTAGTTATGATTTTAGTTTCGTTTGGTGTTCTTTTTTATTATTTGTCTTTTTTTATTATATTTGTGTTATTTAACTTTTTCTTTCTGTAGGTTTTTTATTTCTTTCTAAACATGTTGGTTTGCCATATAATTCTCCGAAAGAAGATTAGTTTTACGTGACATTTGAGGTTCACAAAAATGCTTAAATTTCAAAACAAAAATTGAAAACCCATTATTTTCTATTTGTTTTGATAATGCGGTACTGTAGATTTTCCTTTTTTTGTGGTAATTTTTTGTAATGATTTATTTGATTTTTTTTTTTTCAATTATTTGTTTGTGTTGCATTTTATTTATTTGGAAATTTATTAAAGATCAGGAAAAGGGTAAAAATACGTTTTCTTTTATTTGGCTGTCTTCCTAGAAATTATAGGAAAAAAAGTGAAATTTTTGCAAGATCTTTGAAGCGACTTATAATAAAACAGAAATGTCGAGTAAATGTTTAAGTTTAAAGAAAAAATATATTTTTTAATAAAGATGACATTATGTGTTGCATTAGAAATAATAGAAAAATTATGTGAAAGAAGAGAAGAAACAGAGGCTGTTATTGTAACTAAATTACTTGGTTTCGAAAGCTATGAAAACAAGCCAATAAATCAAAAAGCTTTACTTCAACTACTTAAGTTTCTAAAGGTCAGAGGTCAGAATTAGAATATCGTTGTTAACTTTTAAACTACAGAAGAGATTTTACTAAAACTTGGCATATAAATAAAGGAAGAGTTTATCTGTCGATATTTTGGCTAAATATCTATAATATACAAGTAAACAGGACACGGATTAGGTTCAAAAGTGACTATCTTGAAAACGTATAAATTTTAAATTTTGTTAAACGTGAAAGTGTTAGATTGTATAACAAAGGCAGTATACTTCAAACTGAAGCATATTAATCTAACTGAAACAAACTAAAAAATAATCTAGTTTAGTTATTTTAGCTTATAAAGGTCAAAGTTCGACATTAGAATATTATTCATAACTATTAAACTACTAAATCAATCTTAGTAAAACTTGAAATATAAAGTAAGGATATGTTAAGCTATTTATTAATTGCATACAGAGAGGGATTATGTAAGCTCTGTGTATGCTACAGAGGTCACAATTCTGAAGACATCGAAGATCACTAAAACTCTACTTTAATCACTTGAACTGCTAAAGGTTAAGGGTTACAATAAGAAAATATTTAATATATTCTAAACTTCTGTCATAATCTTATTAAAATTTAGAATATAAATAAAGGAAAAGTTTAATTTAGCTAAAATTTGCTATCAAGGATATGTGAAATTATTTGAAACTATAAAGGTCAAAGGTCAAAAAAGTAAAAAATGTATATCTTCTAAACTATAAAAAGGATTAAAATTGATACTTCACCTAAGGAAATTAGATGCAGATAGCGCCAAAAATCTAAAGTGCCTTGAAATTTGTTTTACA
Organism: Lucilia sericata; assembly: GCF_015586225.1. Lineage (NCBI taxonomy): Eukaryota > Metazoa > Arthropoda > Insecta > Diptera > Calliphoridae > Lucilia > Lucilia sericata. The sequence continues at coordinate 109,191 of NW_023995187.1, read as the reverse complement.
TAAAAAATTTATTTATTTGACAGTCTTCCAGATCTGCTAAGCGAAAGATAGGGAATGGTAATGAAGTTTGAATTGCAATATATTATTGAAAAAAAAACTATTTTTACTACTACTTAGAGGATAGGATCAGCAAGGCATATCGGTGCTGGGCGGTATGTAGGAGAACTATAGGCATGAAACGGGGTCTTAGTCCTACTATAACAAATTGGCTTTATAAAAGTGTAATTAGATCAATAATCTGGTAGACTGCTTTGAATAAAAAGTGCAGTATCAAACTACTACAGCGTACATACTGCTTGCGTATAAGTGGTGCCATGTGTACTACTTCAACTAGAGCTCTGGAAACGCTGCTAGATATTCCACCCATTGAAACATATTTAAGAAATGAGGCGGCGCTTACATCCGAACGGCTCTTTACTTTAGGCGAACTGGCCAAAAGCGGTTATAGGACACGTCATAATGTATACTGGAGAGGACAATAGAGCATGTGTAGAGGACAATAAAACTCTGGATCACTTTCTTTGCCACTGTCAGGTATTCGTCGAAATTAGATCCAAGTATCTTGGAAGTGATGTTATTCCGAAAATAACATTCCTGACTAACACTGATTGGAAAATTCTTAGGAATTTCGCCCAGGAAATTTGGGTTTATGAACATTGAAAAATAATACATTCAGTGAACAAATTCTTTTTCATGAAATGGAGCGCACAATAGGCCCGATAGTGGCCTAGGTGTATTTCTTCGGATTTGATGTTTAACTATAACTATCTTCTCAATAATAGTTTACCTTAATGATATTTTTTTAATTTTTCTGACCTTTGACCGGTAGAATTTAAAGTAGTAAAAAGAAATATTCAGTGAACTCTACACAGAGGGAAAAAGGAATATACACGCCTGGTACCAAATTGACACCAAAGAGTTTATAATATTTCAATAACATCCGTTGTCAAAGTATATACATACGTACGACAACACTATGTAATGTTGACAACGTTGCGTTGCAAGAATTCGTTGTCGATAATCTCATTATAGGCAACGGATTGTTTGTTAATAGTGAGCTTACCACGTTTGTTAACATTTAGGCAACGGATGTGTATAAAATTTAAATTTCGACAACGAATTGTTGCAATGTTGTCAACATTACATAGTGTTGTCGTACGTATGTAAATACTTTGACAATGGATGATATTGAAAAATTTTAAAAAGTTTGGTGTCAATTTGATACCAGGCGTGTATATTTCTTTTTCTCTCTGTCTTTTAATCCTTTAATATATTTCAATATAAAATTAAGTGATAGCTTAACTTTTTCTCGATTGAAGTGCCAAGTTTAAATAAAAACGTTTTAATAGTTTTGAATATATTCTTCTTTACTTATTATGACCTTTGACCTTTAGAGCCTCAAATATTTAAAAAATTTGATTTAGCAGAAACTTTTTCTTTTAAACTGTTTGTAAGAATACTGCCTATAGACTGCAAGTTTTTGCTAAAAACTGTAGCAATTTAAAGAAATTGAAAACATCAAATCAGCGAAACATGGTGGTAGTTTTGCAGCCTTAATGATTTAGGCTTAATTTTATAAATATTTTTATGTCTACCAACAAAAAGTTCATTCAACTTGTTAAAAGAACAGAAAGAAAAAAGAGAAAAAAACAGTCCAATTAGCAAATTTTTGAACACAAATAAAATGAAAGCATAAAATAAGCCAATCAAAGCAGTTAAAATGTAAAAAAATTGACTATGTCATGTAGTTTTAAAGGAAGCCCTATAAAATAACCAGAAACTACAAGTGGCAACATAAACAAAAAAAAAAAAAAAAACACAACAAATTGCTACATCAATAAATTTAATGAAAAAATTAAATAAAAAATATTAATAATAATTATTCGAGCTTATTAAGCAAAAGCTCACTCACTCATATAACCAAATTTCTTATGAAAACATTTTAAGAAATTCAGCAAAATTTAAAAAAAAAAACTTAAATTTAGTTTTTAGTAAATATCAGTTCAATAAACTTTTAAGAATTGTTGAAAAAAAAGTTTCAAAAAATAATCAATTAAATAAAACTGAGCTTGACAATTAACTAAAATTTCAAAGAATTAATAAAAAATCTTTAAAATGTTCCCCCTCCTTGAATTTAATCAATAATTTGAAATATTTTTCTTGAAATTAAAAATAATTTAAACAAATGGGGTTTTTTTCCTATTTGCAAATAACATTTAAATATTTAACTATGACTCCAACTGGCCTTTTGTATTTGGTTTAGCCCGTTTTAATTCCCGTTTATATTTTCTTGGTTACTCTCAGTTGAGATCAATTGTGAATGTTGTAGTTATTTTGTTGGTTTTCCTCATATTATTCTTCTTGTATTTTCTTACCAATTAGTGGTTGTTGGTCAAATATGTTTTAAGTTTTATTTTTTTCCAAAACTTTCCGCTTAAACCTGTAAGCAGGAATAGCAGTTACAATTGCCAACATTTGTAGCTGGCTTGTTAGAAAAATTATAAAGAAAAAAAAACTTTAAAATAAATCGATAAATATAAACCAAACGGTTTTATAAATGCAAAACTATTATAAGACACAGCTTGTGGTCTTAAGTTTGTAAATATATTTTCGATTTTTTCTTTTATTTTCTGTTAGAAATATTCATAAGTAAAAAAAGTTAGTAAAGAGGACTTTTAGAAACTTTAACTACTACCTAAAAGAATAATAACAGATAAAACGAATTTGTAACGCCCTAAAAAGATTTTTTATTTAATAGAAATAAACACTATTTAGAAAACTCTTTAATAAATAAAAATATTACATATTAAAACAAACTGTTGCAACTGCTTCCATAGAAGCAGTTTAGTAATGTAATCTTGTAAAATTATTAACACAAACAAATCATTTTTTAATACAGTAAGGACAGTGTACTTGAAATTGAAAGTTTTTTTACACCAATTTAGTTATGAAAGTTCTTTAAACTTTACTTTAACTATCAAGTTTCTATAGGTCAAAGGTCAGAGTAGGGAAATTATTAATAACTACTAATTTACAAAAGTGATCTCGTTTAAACTTGGAACTTTAACAAAGGAATTGTTGTGACTCCAATTGATATATGACATATAAAAACAAGTGGAGCTACAGTGGGTCAAAGGTGAGAGCCTCAACATATAAATATTAACCAAAAATTACTGTGTCCTTTTTCATTCAAAGTTGATCTCAGGAAGAAAATTTACTGAAAACTTTCTATGGAAAGAAAATTTACTGAAAATTTTCTATGGAAAGAAAATTTTATCGAAAATTTTCTATGGAAAGAAAATTTTATCGAAAATTTTCTATGGAAAGAAAATTTTATCGAAAATCTTCTATAGAAAGAAAATTTTATCGAAAATTTTGTATAGAAAGAAAATTTAGTGAAAATTTTCTATAGAAAGAAAATTTAGTGAAAATTTTCTATAGAAAGAAAATTTAGTGAAAATTTTCTATAAAAAGAAAATTTAGTGAAAATTTTCTATAAAAAGAAAATTTAGTGAAAATTTTCTATAAAAAGAAAATTTAGTGAAAATGTTCTATAGAAAGAAAATTTAGTGAAAATTTTCTATAGAAAGAAAATTTAGTGAAAATTTTCTATAGAAAGAAAATTTAGTGAAAATTTTCTATAGAAAGAAAATTTAGTGAAAATTTTCTATAGAAAGAAAATTTAGTGAAAATTTTCTATAGAAAGAAAATTTAGTGATAATTTTCTATAGAAAGAAAATTTAGTGAAAATTTTCTACAGGAAGAAAATTTAGTGAAAATTTTCTATAAAAAGAAAATTTAGTGAAAATTTTCTATAGAAAGAAAATTTAGTGAAAATTTTCTATAGAAAGAAAATTTAATAAAAATTTTCTATAGAAAGAAAATTTAATAAAAATTTTCTATAGAAAGAAAATTTAGTGAAAATTTTCTAAGAAAGAAAATTTAGTGAAAATTTTCTATAGATGGAAAATTTAGTGAAAACTTTCTATAAAAGAAAATTTAGTGAAAACTTTCTATAAAAGAAAATTTAGTGAAAACTTTCTATAAAAGAAAATTTAGTGAAAATTTTCTATAGAAAGAAAATTTAGTGAAAATTTTCTATAGAAAGAAAATTTTCTATAGAAAGAAAATTTAGTGAAAATTTTCTATAAAAGAAAATTTATCGTAAATGTTCTATAAAAGAAAATTTATCGTAAATGTTCTATAAAAGAAAATTTATCGTAAATGTTCTATAAAAGAAAATCTATCGTAAATGTTCTATAAAAGAAAATCTATCGTAAATTTTCTATAAAAGAAAATTTATCGTAAATTTTCTATAAAAGAAAATTTATCGTAAATTTTCTATAAAAGAAAATTTATCGTAAATTTTCTATAAAAGAAAATTTATCGTAAATTTTCTATAAAAGAAAATTTATCGTAAATTTTCTATAAACGAAAATGTATCGTAAATTTTCTATAAACGAAAATGTATCGTAAATTTTCTATAAAAGAAAATTTATCGTAAATTTTCTATAACAGAAAATTTATCGTAAATTTTCTATAAAGAAAATTTATCGTAAATTTTCTATAAAAGAAAATTTATCGTAAATTTTCTATAAAAGAAAATTTATCGTAAATTTTCTATAAAAGAAAATTTATCGTAAATTTTCTATAAAAGAAAATTTATCGTAAATTTTCTATAAAAGAAAATTTATCGTAAATTTTCTATAAAAGAAAATTTATCGTAAATTTTCTATAAAAGAAAATTTATCGTAAATTTTCTATAAAAGAAAATTTATCGTAAATTTTCTATAAAAGAAAATTTATCGTAAATTTTCTATAAAAGAAAATTTATCGTAAATTTTCTATAAAAGAAAAATGTATCGTAAATTTTCTATTATTTGAAAATTTATCGTAAATTTTCTATTATTTGAAAATTTATCGTAAATTTTCTATTATTTGAAAATTTATCGTAAATTTTCTATAAAAGAAAATTTATCGTAAATTTTCTATAAAAGAAAATTTATCGTACATTTTCTATAAAAGAAAATTTATCGTAAATTTTTTATAAAAGAAAATTTATCGTAAATTTTCTATAAAAGAAAATTTATCGTAAATTTTCTATAAAAGAAAATTTATCGTAAATTTTCTATAAAAGAAAATTTATCGTAAATTTTCTATAAAAGAAAATTTATCGTAAATTTTCTATAAAAGAAAATATATTGTAAATTTTCTATAAAAGAAAATTAATCGTAAATTTTCTATAAAAGAAAATTAATCGTAAATTTTCTATAAAAGAAAATTAATCGTCTATAAAAGAAAATTTATCATAAAATTTCTATAGATGAAAATTTATCGTAAATTTTCTATAGAATGAGTATTTATGGAAAATTTTCTATAGAAGGAAATTTATAGAAGAACATTTATAGTAAATTTTGTATAAAAGAAAATATATCGTATATTGTCTTTAAAAAATGTATCGTGAATTTTCGATAAAAGAAAATTTATCGTAAGTTTTCTATGAATGAAAGTTTACCTAAAATGTATTATAAAATGAAGTGTTCTCTAAAAAAAATTGTATAGAAAATTATCTAAAATGTTACAACTATCTTATTATGTCTAATTTACTTTCGTTTTAGTAAAACTTTTTAAAGCTTTAGGGCAAGAAAAACACATATAAAACTAAAACCATATTTTGTTGTATTTTAAACTAAAGGCAAACTAAAACTTCCTTGTCTTTGGAACTTTGTCATCCCAACATTCATAACTGGTGGCATTTGGCTCAGAGTGCTGGGTTAACAAAACTACAAACGTTTTTCCAGTTTTTTCCTTTATTGCTTAAAAAAACGTTGTCTTGTCATTTGCAAAAAGCTGAAAAAGAGTGAGAGTTTCTTATTTGTGGCCAACAAGTAAAAAGCTTTATTAGTAGTTAGTTTATAGGAAAATATACCAAAGAAAATACCAAAAGGGTCGTCTTCCTTTTTTTCTTGATATTTTCTGTAGTTTAAATGCCTGCAGGGGTCAAATGAATTTAACCTCCTTAAGCAATTCGAAGCAAAGACAAAAAGTGGAGGTAAAAAAAACAACTGCATCCGCATTTTAAAAAAGCAACAAAGGGGCATCATTTGGCTATAAACAGTGTTTTTTTTTTTTTTGCCAGGATCTTGTTTAGTGAAGTCTTATAAAAATTTTACTTAAAAATACGGCTTTTGGTAATTTAATAAATTTCGTAACGTAAATAAGGTTGTAGGGTCTTTTACTTTTTTCCCTTTTTTTGATTAAACAGATTTAATTTTGTATGTGATTTTATATTTTATGTGAATGATGATGTTGATTATCATCATATGAGTTTGGTAGGAAATTTAATACGAATATGATGATTATGAACAGGTTAAATTTGCTTTTGAGGCTTTCCTTTTTTGAGGAGTTTTTAATAAGGTTTTGTAATTACTTTTATATTAGAAATTGTTTATGAAGATATTTTGAGGGGCAAAAGATAATCACACTGAGTGTAATAATTTGCTCAATTTTCTGCTGAAAGAAATTTGCTAAAGTTATTACCAAAGCAGATTTTTAAGAAATAGGCCCACGGGACACTTTTAGTTATTTGTTCAGTTACAAAATTGTTTTCCTGGCATAAAATTCAGTTTATGTTACAGAAAGTTTTTTACTGTTATATTGATTTGAATATGGTAATATATATTTTTGAAATTATCTTAAATTTGTCATGATTCACTTTTTAAAAAGTGTTTTTTTTAACATATAATTAAAAAGCAAATAAAAGATCTTTTTCTTTTACACCGCATCAGATTAGAGAAACATTAAATAAAAATTTATAAAAAAAAAAATTATTAAAAACGATGACTCATAGACAAGTTTTTGAGAACAAGAAACCCACAAAAAATGACAAAGATTTGCCACAACATTAAACAAATTCCTCCTTTAGTCGAATCATATAAAGCTCTTAAAAAAATTTAGAAAAAAAAATGCCGGAAATGATCAAACAGAAAATTATTGTTTTGAGATAAATAATTGTTAAAAGATAATAAACAGAACATAAAACAAATACATATAAAGTTATTTAAATAAATCCAAATAATTGTAGTTTAGTAAATAGCAAATTTTCGGAAATTTTACTAAGAAAGCAAATTTATTGAAAATTTCAATTTAGGTACATATTTCTTCTTGAACTGTAAGCCAAAAAATAGACCCAAATTTACTCAAAATTTTAACATTTTTTGAAAATTTACTAGGTTGGGTTGGCTGTTGGATGTATGATACATCAGATCTAAACAAACTACATCTAGGACGCTATCAATCCTGTTGTAAGCTTCTTTTTATTGAAAGTTTGCTAGAAAAACCGTATATAGCGATCTATGAAAGTAATTATCATCTAATGTCAGAACCTAAGTTTCCTGGATCTATGAAGTTTCTTAGAATTTTCCAATTAGTATTACTATGGCATGTAATATCTGGACTTATATTGATTCCAAGATAATTGGATATTTGGAAGTACTTACCCGAAGTTATTCATTCTGAGGAGACTGCAAATCCTGCTCTTGTTAGGTTTAGTCCATAGGATTTGAGTGGATCTACCCACAATTCCATTATTCCATGTGGCCCTTTAGGATTATCAGACCTCGTGAATAGAACGTTTATGCTCTTTTCCCTTCATAATATTGGCTCTTTCATTGCCGATTATGCCTGATTTTTCTGGTACCCATATTCGGTTATGGCTCACTTACATTGGTCAGTAGTTCTTTCTTGGACTAATCTATTTTACACATTCACAATACGGATTTCCATCAGAAAGCTGGTGTTTTGATTAGCAAGACTGTAGTGTAGATCCTCTGTTTTATCATTCATATGTTCCCCTAGACCATGATCCCCATTCTGGAAGATCGATGATGCAGAACTTACAACTGGAAGTGTATTCGGACGATCTAATATGGTCTTATTGCCTTAATTGAATTCTGTCTGTCGGTGTTAATTCCGTTGACGCATATTCAATCCAATTAATTTTACACGAATTTCCGCCTGAAAGCTATTGTTTCGGGATTTCGGTTTATGAGGTTTCAGACCATTTTTGTCTCCCAGCTTAGAGTTATCCATGTAACAACAAATTCCCGCAAGAAATTGCTCTAATGTTCGGACAATTTATGCTTCCAGTATGAGTGTTTGTGTATAACAGTGCAATATGTCCTATTTAAATTGATCACTTCTCATGGAACCGGATTTGTTCAATTTATCTAAAGGTCTAAAGGTAAAGGCTGTGAAATAGCAATTTTTAGAAAATTTACTAGAAATAGCAAATTTTCAAAAAATTTACTAGAATTAGCAATTTTTTAGAAAATTTACTAGAAATAGCAATTTTTTAGAAAATTTACTAGAAATAGCAAATTTTTAGAAAATTTACTAGAAATAGCAAATTTTTAGAAAATTTACTAGAAATAGCAAATTTTCAGAAAATTCACTTGAAATTATCAGATTTTCAGAAAATTCACTAGAAAAAGCAAATGTTCAGAAAATTTACTAGAAATAGCAAATGTTCAGAAAATTTACTAGAAATAGCAAATGTTCAGAAAATTTACTAGAAATAGCAAATGTTAAGAAAATTTACTAGAAATAGCAAATTTTTAGAAAATTCACTTGAAATTATCAGATTTTCAGAAAATTCACTTGAATTATCAGATTTTCAGAAAATTTACTAGAAAAAGCAAATTTTTAGAAAATTTACTAGAAATAGCAAAGTTTTAGGAAATTTATTGAAAAATATTGCAATTTAAAAAAAAAAATTACTAGAAATAGCAAATTTTCAGAAAATTTACTAAAATAGCAAAATTCCAGAGAGTTTAGTAGAAATAGCAAATTTTCAGAAAATTTACTAGAAATAGCAAATATTCAGAAAAATTACTAGAAATAGTTTATTTTCAGAAAATTTACTAGAAATAGCAAAGTTTTAAGAAATTTATTGAAAAATAGCAATAGCAAATTTTTAGAAAATTAACTAGAAGAAGAAAATTTTTAGAAAATTAACTAAAATAGAAAATTTTTAAAAATCAACATTTTAAGAAAATCTTCTAAAAATATCAAATTTTCATAAAAACTCACTAAAAGCAGACAATTTACAAATTTTTTAAATAATTTTTCATATTAAACTAAGATTTTTACCCAATTTCATAGTAAATTAAAACAATAATTTTAATGAATTGCTTAATACTATTTAAAGCTTAATTAGCACTTAAATGTCACACAATTCCCTCCAAAAACTGAAACAAAAAATAAACAAGTTTATTTTCTTCAAAATAACAAAAACAAATACTAAAGTGTGCTAAAATTTAAAAAAAAAACATTATTTAAATTTAGGCTATAAGTGTATCTATGTATGTATTTGAAAAACAAAAATCATATGCAAATATTATACAATATTTCATAGTGTCAAAAAACACAATAAAAACTTAAATTAGTTTAATGACCAACAATGGCGTAAAAAGTCGTGATGATGAAGACGAAATGACTATTATAGATGTTTTTTTTGTTTTTTTCTACAGAATCCATTAAAAACATGAAATTCATATTCAAAGACATTAAAGTTTGAATTTAATCAAAAATGTAAAAAATTTTTGTTTTAAATATCTGTTTGTAGGGTTTCTGATAAACCGGTTAAAAGCATCTGTGTTGTCATAAAGTTTAATAATATTGTATATATGTATTTATCTTTTCTGTTGTTTTTTATAACATTCAAAATGCTAAAATGTTAAAACACATGTAAAAGATTGTATATGAAATATGTTATCAAAGCTAAAATAACTTTAAAGATGTGATCATTTTGTAAAAATGTTGAGTTTGATAAAAAAAAAACTTGTTAAATATTTTGCTAGAACAATGACAAACAAGTGTCTAATCTCAGACGTATTCAAAATACATATTTTCAGAAATTAGTGATAAACTGCATTTAGTTGTAATACCAGTGTAATTAGTAAATATTGTCAGAATGCTCTACCATTTCCTGCTGCAAGTCGCATTTTTGTCGTAAAATAAAAAAAAAACTGACTAATTAATTAAGTCATCATTATTTTTAACAAATTAATGAATTGTTTTAGAACGTGACCATTTTAGGTTTTTAAAAAAAATTAAACTTTATATTCGAATAATTAAAAAAATATGCAAAATGAATGAAACCAAATATTAAATTTTTTTTTCAAAAATGTAAATTTAACACTGATTCATTACAAAGATATTACTATTACGAGGTGTAGTAGTAAAATTTTGCTAAAAAAATCATTTCGTTGTACTTTTAATATTATTTTACAAATAATATTACAAAAGAAAGGCAAATTTTCGGAAAATTTTCTGAAGAAGGACAAATTTTGAGGAAAACTCACTAAAGAAAAGCAAATTTACGGAAAATTTACTAAAGAAGAACAAATTTTCGCCAAATTATACAAAAAAAAAAATAATTTTCGGAAAATTTTTTAAAGAAAAGAACATTTTCGGAAAATTTACTAAAGAAATACAAACTTTGCGGAAAATTTACTAAAGAAAAGCAAACTTTGCGGAAAATTTCCAAAAAAGAAAACAAATTTTGTGAAAAGTTAATGGGTAAAATTTTATCAAAGGTTATATATATTTTTTTTAAATTACAAAAGAATCACATACTGAGTTCGTGGTGTTAAATTAAAAGCCACCATATACATATATATGTATGTATGCAGATATGAACATAAGTATATTTTTATACCCACCATCATTCCGTTTGTAACACATCGAAATATTGGTCATAGACCCACAAAAGTATATGTATTTTGGGTCCTTATTAAATTCTAAGACGATCTAGCCATGTCCGTCCGTCTGTCTGTTGAAAACACGATAAAGTCCGAACGGAAACATCTAGAGGATTGAAATTTTCCACAAATTTTCTCTATAGGTAAAGTTTGTTTGGTACTGAAAATGGCCATTATCGATCCATGTTTTCGCATAGCCCACATACAAGTAGCCCCCCGAAAAACCGAGTAAACAGTCATAGCTAGTTTAGTTGACGCCACCCCCCATATAAGGTACCTCTCAGAAAACGACTATAACGCTCATAGCTTGCTTCAAAATGATAGCAATGCATCGAAATTCTACATAAACAAGTTGTAGGAGAACTAAAATCTCTCTGGCAAAATTTTATAGAGATCGGCCCATAATTGACCCTACCCCCTATAAGGTTCCCCTCGGAAAATTACTTTAAAGTTCACAACTTTCTTCAAAATATCAGTAAATTACGAAAGTCAACATAAACAAGTTTTAGAGGAACTAAAATCTCTCTTCCAAATTTTATGAGGATCGGTTCATAAGTGACCCTACCCCCGATTGACTATAACGCTCATAATTTGCTACAAAATTATACTAAAGCAACGAAATTCTACATAAATAAGTTTTCGAAGAACAAATATCATAAGTTCATAATTTGCTTCAAAATGCCAGTATATCAACGAAAACATGTTTTATAGAAACTTAAATCTCTCTGCCAAATATTAAGAGGATCGGTCCATAAGTGATCCTATAAGGTCCCCCTCATAAAATAGTTTTAACGCTCATAACAATAACTTGCTTCGACATTAAAGAATAGCAACGAAATTCGACATAAACAACTTCGTCATAATGATAGAAAGCAATGAAATTCGACATAAATACGTTTATAGGAACATTATTCTAACTATCAAATTTTTGAGGATCGGTCCGTAATTGACATTATCCCCTATCATAGAATGATATTAACGGCCGTGACTGCCTTAAAAATACCAGTATAGCGATAAAATTCGTCATGAACTAGAATTATAGGGTCTGAAATCTTTTTGTCAAATTTTATGAGCATCGAGCCATATTGGATTAAAGCCTTCCTATAAGGCTTAGAAAGCATTGACATTCGACATAACAAGTTTTATTGAATGACAAAATCTTTGTAGAATTTTAGGAGGATCGGTCCAAAGTTTACCATAAGTAAATTTACAGGAAATCAAAACATTAAAAAACAAGTAAGAAATTACAGTCGGGCGAGGCCGACCATATAGTACCCTACACATGTTACAAAATTAAAATGTGGTTTAGTTTTAATAATAAAGCATTTAAGTTGAATTGTACCTTGCCTCAGATATACGTAAGCCATTTATTGTTGAATAAATTGTGGACATTTAAGTCAAATTTTGAAGGGGGCTTTGTATAGGGGCTATGGTCAAATGAGACCCTATAACTATAAAATTTTTGAACTTGGTTTTGCAGCTTTTTTTCGAGGTACGAGTATATTAAACATAATTATGAACTTAAGACCCTATTCGTCGGGTTCAGTTGTATGGGGGCTATGTGAAATCATGGACCGATGTTAACCATTTTCAATAAGCTTCGACTGCGGTACCATAGAAGATCGTGTGCCAAATTTCATTGAATTATTTTCAAAATTGCGACCTGTAGTTTGATTACAAGGTTTACATGGACGGACGGACATAGCTAAATCGACTCAGCCGATTGGTATACCTTAAGGTGGGTATAGGACCAATATTATTGTGAGTTACAAACATCAGCACAAACCCAATATACCCTCCCCACTAAAGTGGTGTAGGGTATAATTATTAAATAATTATAACTAACTATAGTAATATTTATAAATGATAAATCAGTTTAGAAAAAAATTGTAGTAGCCAAAACATCGGTTGTTATAGTATAGGTCCACTTTTCGAAATTCACCTGAAATTTAAGACATTTTGATGGTGGGTATATAAGATTCGGCACAGCCGAATATAGCACTCTTACTTGTTTTAAATTGAAATTTTGTTTTTCATTTTTTTTTTTTTTTTTGCTTAAACAAAAGTTTATTTACAACAATTTTTTAATAACACTCATAACAATTACTTAAAAACTAATTAACACAAAATGTATGTATAAGATTATGAATATTACAGAAAGACCCAACTGCTTAAACCATAAAGTCTGGAAACTTAAATAACACGTTAATAGAATGAATGAATAATAATTTAAACTAGTTTCAAGTTTTCCCACAATTATGTTTTAAAAATTGCTAATTACAATGGTAACAAATAAAAAAAAAATTAAATAAATTTAATTGTTTATGGTTTAACAAAACTGGAAAGTAGAAAAAAAAACAAAGGCGGAAAAATAATTTTATGAAAAAAAATTTTTTTTTAAATATAATAATGAATTTGCGAAAATAAATGATAAACTATAAATTTTTACATAAATAACACGTTTCATTTTTTTATAGTTTTTACAAAAATTCACAGCATTTTGAACACATTTTTTTTAATATTTCCATATGGTTTATGTTTTTAGTTAAAATACTACTAAGCAACTGACCACTTCTGGTTATTTAAACTTTTTGCTAAATTTTTGAAGAGATTTTTTCTTTTATTTTATAATCATAAGCTGATAATAAATATAATTTCGTCATACTTATAAAATATCTGCACATTAAATTTTTATTTAACATAATGGTTGGACAGACAGACTTTTGTTTGTATGACTGGTTAGACTGGTCTCAACTTTCACTTTATGCAAAAAATGACAACGACTTTAAACAAATTTCATTCAATTTATTTTAAAGATGTAAAAGTGTTAATAAATTTTTAATTAGAGATTATTCAGATTTATGTTGGAATGAACTGAAAATAAAAATATGAAAATTGTAATTGAATTACTGAAAGATTTTGGGAAAAACAAAATCTCTTTTATTGGAAAGATCTCAATTTGCACATGGTTTTTATATAGATTGGAACAAATATTTAGAAAATTCATTATAAATAGCAAATATTTTTCAAACCCCTTCTTATTCATCTCTCATCACATTAAACTTAATTTCTTTCTTTTTAAATTACTCAAACCACACACCTTCTTGACATTTTCTTTTAAAATATTAAACAACTTCAAAAAAATCTTTAAAATAAATTTTACTAATGTTAAAAGGTGTTAAAATGTACAAATGTTAAAATCATGTCAAACATTCCTAATTAAACGCATTTGTAAACCATTTAAACAAACCTAAACTAAACCTGCTGTTAAGTACTTAAGATGAACTCATTAAAGAAAAAACAACACAACCAAGATTTCAAATGCAGTTAATGCAACATTCTTTAAAATAATAAAAAATAAAACTTTATCTTAAATGTAGAACAAAGAACACAATGAGTACCGTATACTCGTACTTTAATTTCATACAACTTGAACAAAGAATTTGTAACAAAATCCTAATGACCCCCCCAACATACTACAAGAAAAATGTTGTAACAAACTATAAAGATTACACGTTTACTAGAGTAACAGCGACACACTTAAAAATTGTGAAAAAAAAATAAATACAAAAAACAAACACAATTTAATGGTTATGGAGTGAGACAAGATTAGAGGGAAGAATGTCTTCTGCTGGTTGGTGTCAATGCACTTGTATGATGTTACTGTAAATGTAAGTGAAGATGTAGACTACGTGTGCACAAATACGCCTACATTGGTAATGAAGTTTGAATTTTTAATTAAAATCTTGTAAAATTAGTCATAGAAACTAGAACATACCAAAAGTATAAACAAATCTTTTTCTTCTTCTTTCCTTTAGAACTGAGCTCTCTTGATTGAGCAGTATTTTCCAATGGGAAATTTTCCGCAAATTTCCCAAAAGTTGCTTTCTTCTGTGAAATTTACCAAAATTTGCTTTTATTTAGCAAATCTTCCGAAAATTTGCTTCTCTTTAGGAAATTTTCCGAAAATTTGCTTTTCTTTAGGAAAATTTCCGAAAATTTGCTTTTCTTTAGTAAATTTTTCGAAAATTTGCTTTTCTTTAGGAAATTTTCCAAAAATTTGCTTTTCTTTAGGAAATTTTCCAAAAATTTGCTTTTCTTTAGGAAATATTCCAAAAATTTGCTTTTCTTTATAAAATTTTGCGAAAATTTGCTTTTCTTTATAAAATTTTGCGAAAATTAGTTTTTCTTTAGAAAATTTTGCGGAAATTTGCTTTTCTTTAGGAAATTTTCCGAAAGTTTGCTTTTCTTTAGGAAATTTTCGGAAAATTTACTTCTGTTCTCTTTAGTAAATTTTTCGAAAATTTCAATTTAGTAAATTTTCCGAAAATTTACTTCTCGTCTCTTTAGTAAATTTTCCGAAAATTTTCTTCTCGTCTCTTTAGTAAATTTCCGAAAATTTACTTCTCTCTTCTTTTTAGTAAATTTTCCGAAAATTTACTTCTCTCTTCTCTTTAGTAAATTTTCCGAAAACTTACTTCTCTCTTCTCTTTACTAAATTTTCCGAAAATTTACTTCTCTCTTCTTTTTAGTAAATTTTCCGAAAATTTACTTCTCTCTTCTCTTTAGTAAATTTTCCGAAAATTTACTTCTCTCTTCTCTTTAGTAAATTTTCCGAAAATTTACTTCTCTTCTCTTTCGTAAATTTTCTGAAAATGTACTTCTCTTTCGTAAATTTTCTCAAAATTTACATATCTTCTCTTTAGTAAATTTTCCGAAAATTTACATATCTTCTCTTTAGAAAATTTTCCAAAAATTTACAAATCTTCTCTTTAGTAAATTTTCCGAAAATTTACATATCTTTTCTTTAGTAAATTTTCCGAAAATTTACATATCTTTTCTTTAGTAAATTTTCCGAAAATTTACATATCTTCTCTTAATTAATTAATCTCTCTTAGTAAATTTTCCGAAAATTTACATATCTTCTCTTTAGTAAATTTTCCGAAAATTTACATATCTTCTCTTTAGTAAATTTTCCGAAATAATTCTCTTATTCCGAAAATTTACATATCTTCTCTTTAGTAAATTTTCCGAAAATTTACATATCTTCTCTTTAGTAAATTTTCTGAAAATTTACATATCTTCTCTTTAGTAAATTTTCCGAAAATTTACATCTCTTCTCTTTAGTAAATTTTCCGAAAATTTACATCTCTTCTCTTTAGCAAATTTTCCGAAAATTTACATCTTCTCTTTAGTAAATTTTCCGAAAATTTACATCTCTTCTCATTAGTAAATTTTCCGAAAATTTACATCTCTTCTCATTAGTAAATTTTCCGAAAATTTACATCTCTTCTCATTAGTAAATTTTCCGAAAATTTACATCTCTTCTCATTAGTAAATTTTCCGAAAATTTACATCTCTTCTCATTAGTAAATTTTCCGAAAATTTACATCTCTTCTCATTAGTAAATTTTCCGAAAATTTACATCTCTTCTCATTAGTAAAATTTCCGAAAATTTACATCTCTTCTCATTAGTAAATTTTCCGAAAATTTACATCTCTTCTTTTTAGTAAATTTTCCGAAAATTTACATCTTTTCTCTTTAGTAAATTTTCCGAAAATTTACATCTTTTCTCTTTAGTAAATTTTCCGAAAATTTATATCTCTTCTCATTAGTAAATTTTCCGAAAATTTACATCTCTTCTCATTAGTAAATTTTCCGAAAATTTACATCTCTTCTCATTAGTAAATTTTCCGAAAATTTACATCTCTTCTCATTAGTAAATTTTCCGAAAATTTACATCTCTTCTTTTAGTAAATTTTCCGAAAATTTACATCTCTTCTTTTTAGTAAATTTTCCGAAAATTTACATCTCTTCTTTTTAGTAATTTCCGAAATTACATCTTTTCTTAGTAAATTTCCGAAAATTTACATCTTTTTTCTTTAGTAAATTTTCCGAAAATTTACATCTTTTTTCTTTAGTAAATTTTCCGAAAATTTACATCTTTTTTCTTTAGTAAATTTTCCGAAAATTTACATCTTTTTTCTTTAGTAAATTTTCCGAAAATTTACATCTTTTTTCTTTAGTAAATTTTCCGAAAATTTACATCTTTTTTCTTTAGTAAATTTTCCGAAAATTTACATCTTTTTTCTTTAGTAAATTTTCCGAAAATTTACATCTTTTTTCTTTAGTAAATTTTCCGAAAATTTACATCTTTTTTCTTTAGTAAATTTTCCGAAAATTTACATCTTTTTTCTTTAGTAAATTTTCCGAAAATTTACATCTTTTTTCTTTAGTAAATTTTCCGAAAATTTACATCTTTTTTCTTTAGTAAATTTTCCGAAAATTTACATCTTTTTTCTTTAGTAAATTTTCCGAAAATTTACATCTTTTCTCTTTAGTAAATTTTCCGAAAATTTACATCTTTTCTCTTTAGTAAATTTTCCGAAAATTTACATCTTTTCTCTTTAGTAAATTTTCCGAAAATTTACATCTTTTCTCTTTAGCAAATTTTCCGAAAATTTACATCTTTTCTCTTTAGCAAATTTACATCTCTTCTTTTTAGTAAATTTTCCGAAAATTTACATCTTTTCTCTTTAGTAAATTTTCCGAAAATTTACATCTTTTCTCTTTAGTAAATTTTCCGAAAATTTACATCTTTTCTCTTTAGTAAATTTTCCGAAAATTTACATCTTTTCTCTTTAGTAAATTTTCCGAAAATTTACATCTTTTCTCTTTAGCAAATTTTCCGAAAATTTACATCTTTTCTCTTTAGCAAATTTACATCTCTTCTTTTTAGTAAATTTTCCGAAAATTTACATCTCATCATTTTAGTAAATTTTCCGAAAATTTACTTCTTTTCTCTTTAGCAAATTTTCCGAAAATTTGAAGATTATCTTTAAAATTAGTAAATAGCTATTTTTATATTTATTTTATAATAAATATTAATATTTTGTAATATTTTTTTCTATTTCCAGGTATGTACCTAAATTTCATGCTAACAATGGGTGAGTCCCCTTAGAGCTTTTAAAAGATCTATTACTTTTATATTCTGGGTGTTTTATCGGAGTTTTATCGGAGTTTTATTTCTTTTTAAGTGATTTCCAAAGAAATGGGAAATCCATTAAATTTCTTAATATAATATTTAATTTAGATTAAGTTCAGAATATGAATTGTAATAAAGATCTAAAAAAAAGTTTTTTTCTAAAAATTTTAACTGAAATTTGTAACGGTTTCAAATTAAAAAGATCTCAATTGTATTTAGTTGAATAATTAATGGTTTCTTATAACATTTCCCCTTTTGTTAACCTTAACATTATTTAACAATAAATTTATTGGCTAATTATATTTTATGCCATACAACATGTGGCAAAAACGCTCATATTTAACATGCCCTAAATATGGACGGAGTGTTAAATTTTTAGCTAACTTTAACAGCCCAACCTTGTTTGCTGAATTGGATACGAAAAATAAGACTACTTAGTACAATTTGCATTTGAAGTAAAGCTTTTATTTACTACCTGGAATACAAAACTGAAATTGGTCATGTCTTTTAAATTTAACAAATGATTCATATAGATATTGTCTTAATAACTTTTTCGTTTATTCTCATACATTTCTTAACAAGAAATCTAGTTACTTAAGAGCCGTTACTTTGTTGCTATTGGTAGTAATTGTAGTATTTAGCATTAACAATGAACAGCTTCCTATTATTTATTTATTAAGTATTTGTTGTTTAATTGCCAATGAGTTCATGGTCTTTAATCGGATACATGAGGTATATTATTTTTCATAGGTTTCTATACTTCTTGATATCTGGTTATCTCAAGTACTGTAGTTTTCAAATATGGCTTGTTAGCAATCATGAGAGTATTAAAGAATAGTAGTTTTATTTTAATAATTTAGCTAAAATTGTTGACATAAACTTTATTTTTACAATTAGAAAAAAATGTTTAAAACACAACTTTGAAAATTTGCATATTAATGGAAAATAGGTAGGGTGACATATGAAATTTATAGATTTCGTGTATTAATAATCAAATATTACGAGAATTGAAAAAGATATAAATAGAAACAAAATGGATTTAACAAATACAAGGAGATAAACAAATAAACAATATTGTGAAAAAATCTAATACACAGACTAAAGTTTATCACTATAGTCTGAAATATAGTTTAGTTAATTCTTAATATATATTATTGTCTAGTCTTTAGTCTAGACAATGTTCTACAGTTTTAACTATAGTCTAGTCTAGAGTCTGGGCTACGATCAAATCTGAACTGTGCATAGCTGTGTTCAAATCTATAGCCTGGAATGTGGTCCAATTTATAATCTGGACTATAGTACAATCTATTATCTGGAATTTAATCCAATCTATAGTCGGCACTATACTCCACTCTATAGTCTGGACTATAGTCCAATCTATAGTGTGGACTATACTCCAATCCATAGTCTGGCCTATAGCCTAATCTATAGTCTATACCAAAGTCCAATCTATAGTCTGGACTATAGTCCAATCTATAGTCTGGACTATAGTCCAATCTGTAGTCTGGACTATAGTCCAATCTGTAGTCTGCACTATAGTCCAATCTATAGTCTGGACTATAGTTCAATCTATAGTCCGGACTATAGTCCAATCTATAGTCTGGACTATAGTAAAATCTATAGTCTAGACTATAGTCCAATCATTGCCTAGAATATAGTCAAATCTATATTCTGGACTATAGTCCAATCTATAGTCTGGTATATAGTCTAATCTATAGTCTGGACTATAGTACAATCTACAGTCTGGTCTATAGTGCAATCTATAGTCAGGACTATAGTCCAATCTATACTCTGGACTATAGTCAAAATTATAGTCTAGAATATACTCCAATCGATAGTTTGGACTATAGTCCAATCTGTAGTCTGGACTATAGC
Organism: Lucilia sericata; assembly: GCF_015586225.1. NCBI lineage: Eukaryota > Metazoa > Arthropoda > Insecta > Diptera > Calliphoridae > Lucilia > Lucilia sericata. Next base: position 89,568 of record NW_023995187.1, on the reverse strand, counting down.
CAAATCGATAGTTTGGACTATAGTGCAATCTGTAGTCTGGACTATAGTCCAATCTATAGTCTGGACTATACTTCAATCTATAGTCCGGACTATAGTCCAATCTATAGTCTGGACTATAGTAAAATCTATAGTCTAGACTATAGTCCAATCATTGCCTAGAATATAGTTAAATCTTTAGTCTGGACTATAGTCCAATCTATAGTCTGGACTAAAGTCAAATCTACAGTCTAGACTATAGTCCAATCATTGCCTAAAATATAGTCAAATCTATAGTCTGGACTATAGTCCAATCTATAGTCTGGACTATAGTCAAATCTACAGTCTAGACTATAGTTCAATCATTGTCTAGAATATAGTCAAATCTATAGTCTGGCCTATAGTCCAATCTATATTCTGGACTACAGTCTAATCTATAGTTTGGTATAGAGTCCAATCTATAGTTTGGACTATAGTCCAATCTGGACTATAGTCCAATCTATAGTCTGGACTATAGTCAAATCTATAGTCTAGACTATAGTCCAATCATTGTCTAGAATATAGTCAAATCTATAGTCTGGACTATAGTCCAATTTATAGTGTGGACTATAGACCAATCTATAGTCTAGACTAGAGTCCAATCTATATTCTGGACTAATCTATAGTTTGGTATAGAGTCCAATCTATAGTCTGGACTACAGTTTAGTCTACAGTATTCACTATAGTTTAGTTTATAATCTATATACTATAGTTTAGTTTATAGTCTTAGCTATAGTCTTGTCTAATATAATGTTCGGACTACAGACTGGAATAGTCCGAACATTTTATAAGACATTTTCGACTGTAATCTGGTTGTATTATCTATGGAACTACTATCTAATCTATAATCCAATATATAATCTGGACTACTGCAATCGATATTATAGACAATAATTCGATCACTAGCCTAGTCTAGAGTCTCTACTATAGTCTAATATATAATCAAGTCTACATTATTATTAGACTAGTAGTATAATAATATTTGTAGACTGAACTATGGTCAAATCTTTTATGTGGACCATGGTCTAATATATCACCTGGAATATATTTAGACTGAATTTTTGATCTGTAGCCTTAACTAGGTATAATTTAAAGAATTTACTTATATTCGTTATTCTACATTATAGACTAGAGTCTAGTTTTTATGTTAATCTGATCTGTATTCTGGTCCGTAGTGTTGACAATAGTTTGCTGTATAGTGTGGAATATAGCCAAGACTATGCCATTAATGCTTCATTTCCAACTCATGCCATTATTGTTTTCACTGAAAAATTCTACTTGATTCTTTTCGCTAACCAGTCAACCTTTAATTCTTTAGAATTATTTGCTATATATAGAGATAATTTAATGATCCTACGGTGAAAGATCAATACCTTGTGGTAGATGCGCAAAAAGGAAGAAAAGAAAATCAATAGGAAAAAACGAAAGCATGCAAATTTTGTTTTCTGTTTAAATTTTCATCATCAGATGATCAAATAACCCAACATGGCAATAAAACCAGACATAACTATCGGATTTCAAACTGCAATCCCCACACATAGAGGATTTTTCTATATTTATTTTTTTCAAATTCTTTAAGCAGCAGCTTAAAGCCTTAAGGAAATAAGAAAAATCAACAGAAAATATGAAAAAAAAAAGAAAACATAATGTTTGAAATTTACGTTTTTTTTTACTTTCTTTAAACAACTTTCAACATTAATCCTTAAACAAATAAAAATTGTACGATTTTTCTTGTTTGAATTTTTAAACTACTTAGAAACATGAGTTGCAATAATTTTCTTTAACATTTCCATTAAAAAAAGGAAAAAAACTGAGTTTCTATTAGTGGCATCTACACACATGTCTATAATGTTTAGTTTGGTTTTCCTATGTCTCTTACTATATTCATCACTTAACTAGCGAGTCATTCAGTCAGTCAGTCAAGACAGTTAGCCATTTGGTTACGTCCAGCTATTTCGTCAATTTCGTTTTGCTTATTGTCTGTAAAGGGAAAAAGTGTATGATTACACGCGTTTAGTTGAACCTCATTATGGAAATTTATTACGTGTGGCGGCGGCTGGTGATGAGTGACCCACGGTTTTGTTTAAGGTTAAAAAGTCACTAAGGAAATTTTTTCTCTTTGTTTTTTTCTTTAAGAATTATAAGAAAAATTGCTACAAATTGCTATAACATTTCGATATAAAGGAAACGATGGTGTGTAGCAAAAATTATACGAAAATTTTCCAAAACTATTCAAAATAATAACTGGTCCAAAGTATGGACTAAACTCATAGTCTGGACTATTGTCTAAGGTAGACTGACTTAGTCTATTCCATAGTCTAGTCTATAGTCTAGTCTAGTCCTATAGAGTAGACTATAGACTAGTCCTATATAGACTAGTAGACTAGTATATAGAGACAGACTATAGACTAGACTATAGACTAGACTTAGAAACTTGCAGACTATAGACTAGACTATAGACTGGACTTAGACTAGACTATAGATACTAGGACTTAGACTAGATATAGACTAGACTATAGACTAGACTATAGACTATAGACTAGACTATAGACTAGACTATAGACTAGGACTATAGACTAGACTATAGACTAGACTATAGACTAGACTATAGACTAGACTATAGACTAGACTATAGACTAGACTATAGACTAGACTATAGACTAGACTATAGACTAGACTATAGGACTAGACTATAGACTAGACTATAGACTAGACTATAGACTAGACTATAGACTAGACTATAGACTAGACTATAGACTAGACTATAGACTAGACTATAGACTAGACTATAGACTAGACTATAGACTAGACTATAGACTAGACTATAGACTAGACTATAGACTAGACATAGACTAGACTATAGACTAGACTATAGACTAGACTATAGACTAGGACTATAGACTAGACTATAGACTAGACTATAGACTAGACTAAGACTAGACTATAGACTAGACTATAGACTAGACTATAGACTAGGACTATGATAGACTATAGACTAGACTATAGACTAGATATAGACTAGACTATAGACTAGACTATAGACTAGACTATAGACTAGACTATAGACTAGACTATAGACTAGACTATAGACTAGACTATAGACTAGACTATAGACTAGACTATAGACTAGACTATAGACTAGACTATAGACTAGACTATAGACTAGACTATAGACTAGACTATAGACTAGACTATAGACTAGACTATAGACTAGACTATAGACTAGACTATAGACTAGACTATAGACTAGACTATAGACTAGACTATAGACTAGACTATAGACTAGACTATAGACTAGACTATAGACTAGACTATAGACTAGACTATAGACTAGACTATAGACTAGACTATAGACTAGACTATAGACTAGACTATAGACTAGACTATAGACTAGACTATAGACTAGACTATAGACTAGACTAGACTATAGACTAGACTAGACTATAGACTAGACTAGACTATAGACTAGACTATAGACTAGACTAGACTATAGACTAGACTATAGACTAGGCTATAAAGGAGAATATAGACTAGATCTGGACATTAGTCAATTCTGAACTTGTTAAGACTATTGTCTAATGTGTTACGCTCTGCAGTTTGAGTTTGATTCGCTTAATGGTTAGTATTTAAATCAGCCCTCGTTTTTAACTCATAGTAATGAAAAATCTAGGCATAACAATTTTCGTTTTACTATAAATTTTGTTACCAGCATTTCAAGCATCAAACAAACCTCAACTCATTTTGAAATTTCAAATCAGCAAAAAAAACATTAGAAGCAAAAAACATTCAACACTTGTTGTCTATTTAAACATTAGCATCCGATTTTTGCGTTCCATTATTTATTTATTTTTTTTTTCTTTTCTAAAAATAATTTTCTTCTTCTATATTTTCCACTTCATTTAGAGTTTTAGCTTAGATTCTTTGGTTTCGTTTTTCCTGCTGCTTTTTTTTTTTTTTCTTTTTTGTTTTTTTTGTTTTGCTCTACCGTCCGAAAGGTTTTGATCTACAACTACCAGCCATCAATCACGTTTTACATTTGCATAAATCGTCTTTTATAGATGTTGAGATGATGATCATTCACCGGGTTGGTTGTCTTTCTTGGTAGTTGGTTTGGTTGCCTGGTAGTTTCTAAATTCTTTCTGGTGTGTAAGTTACGACTACTAAAGGAGTTCGTTCCTTTGAATGCAACTGCACACCATGAGATATATGTAGTCTTCTTTTTTAGGTTTAACTCATGTTGAGTTATTCTAAACTGGTTGTTTGTTAGTTGTAGGCTTGAAAAATATTTAGCAGCTGATGTTAAGGCATACAAATGTTATATGTATGTTTTATCTATTAGTTATAGCCAATTTGCAAAATGAGAAATTCTTTTGTAGATATACATATAGCATGTGTTCTTTTTATGAAATAGACTGTATTTGTGAGAAGATCATTTCAAGTCAGGTATAATATTGAAAATTACTTTGTTGTTAGGAAATTTTTTTTAATAGTTAGTACATTTTGGTATTTTTTTAAGAATTTCTTATTTCAACTGTCCTGGCAACTCTTTTGTGCCACAATTTGTTGTACCCGGATTTTTTTCCCTAAAACATTGTTTACATGACAACTTTTGAAATTTAATATTTTTTGGATTGTTTTCAACAGAAACAAAAAAATGCACAAAACAATCCCTCATTTTTTTTACAATTTTATTGAATTTAGTATTTGACATTTTGCATAATAATAACTATACACTAAATGTACCAGTAAAAAAATTGAAAAAAAAATATTATTTTGCAATTGACACGTTTTTGTGCCATATTAGATTTTGCATTTAAAAACCCAAAGTGATCGCACTCCTCCGTATGTGATCAATTTCAATAATAAAACGATCACAAAATGAAACCAGGTTTTTGCGCGCCATACACGTTGACTAACATACAGACAATTGAATGGTTAAATGTATGTTTATGCTAAAGGGGAGAGGGCCGTTTAAAAATTTTATGTATTCCAAGCATAATTGTGTACTTACCTATAAGTTTTTATGAGTCCATGTTTGTTTATTGTTTTTGAGTGTAATATGTATGTATATAGAAAAAAAGTTGGCCATTGAACTTGTCATTGTATTATTGTTGTTGTTAGAGTTAGGTGTTTGTTTGTTTTTATCTCTCTCACAATACCAGCAACAAACTATTGTTTATCTTTTCAACATATAATAATAAATACATTTTTGAAAGGGTTTTCAATTAAATCGTTTCTAACGGGGTTTCGCCAGTTTAATGTTTTATTTTAGGGAACTTTTTTCGGAACTCCTAGAAATAGCTAAATATTTAAAAAAATTTGATAAATTTACAGAGTTAAAGATTAAGTTCAGATTATAGTCTAGTCTATATTCCATACTAACAACCAGTCCATAATGTGTAATACAGTACAGACAGTAGACTATATTATAGTAAACTTTATAGGCTAGTGTATCAGAACATATTTCATAGTACAGACTGTAGTTTGAACTGTATTTTGGAATTCACTAAATTCAATACAGTACAGTGCAGAGTATAGACTAGACTTTAGTCCAGGCTGTAGATAAGAATACCATTCAAAATATAGTCCATATTTTACACTAACTGATAATAAATTAGTGTATATACTAGACTTTAGTTCAGACCATAGACTAGAATACAATGTAGACAACATTACCATACTAAAGTCCTTACTTTACATTAGATTCCAACTCTAGACTAAATTAGATTAGATTCCAAACTCTAGACTAGATTTTAGTCCAGACTATAGACAAGACAAGATTCCGTACTATATATACATACTTTACATACATTACTATACATACTTGTAATTGCAAATTTTGTTCCTTATAATTACATGTAATTTTTTAATTAGTAATACCTAAATTACAATTACAAGTAATTTTAATTGGAAACTTCAATTGCAATTACAAGTAATTGTAATTGGCAAAACTTCAATTACAATTACAAGCAATTGTAATTGGTTATTGGTCAATTACACATTAAAAGTAATTGTAATTGGAAAAACTTCAATTACAATTACAAATAATTGTAATTGGTTATTTCTAATTACACATTACAAGTAACTGTAATTAATCATGTAGTCAATTACTTTGTGTAATCATTACCCCCATGCCTGGACTTAACCTATAGTCCATACTATATTCTGGGTGGTATTCTTGGCAAGACTATAGTCTAATCTCTGGACTATTGGTCCATAAAACTAGACATTAGTCCAGATAATATATTATACTATAAATCAAACTGCATACTAAATACCCTATAGTCCAAACAATATACCAGATTATAGGCAAGACTATAGGCTTGAATACAATCTACTTATTAGACAGTAATAGTATTATAATAAGTTCTACTCTGGATTATAGTTTAATATACTATAGTTCAGACTATAGCTCAGTATTTCAACATATAAACGAGACATTTGTTCAGACTAAATATAGAATATACTATAGTTCAGATTTTACCGAAATCATAATTTATACTAAAGACCAGATAATTCAGACTGTAGGCTAGACTTTAGTCTAGATTGCAGACTATATTTCGGACCATAGACAAAACTATAATCCAGTCTGAAGTCCAGAAAATATTTGTTTAGACTAAACTTAGAATATACTATAGTTCAGATTTTACCGAAATCATAATTTATAGTAAAGACCAGATAATTCAGACTATATTTCGGACCATAGACAAAACTATAATCCAGTCTGAATTCCAGATTATATTCTTGATTAATTCATAATATATTTTGGGTTATTTTCTTAATTACAATGCAGCGTATAGACTATATATAGTGCAGACTATATTCCATACTATGAACGAAACTTTTGTCCAGACTGTAGAATATCCTTCAGTTCAGATTTTATCTTAACTATAATCCATTATACATATTATACTCCAGACTACTAATACAGTCCAGAATAAAGACTTGACCACTGTCCATACTATAGACCAGAATAGACTAAGAGAGGGGTTTGGAATCCCTACATATGTATGTATTCATATTGTATGCGAAATTTTTATTTGAATATTCCACTTTTTTTTAACCTGTTTTTTCCTTTTAAATATTTCACAACATACAGTGGGATCTAAAAATATAAAAAAAGTTCAATTTATAAATGGGTTCCTTAATTTTGGGCAACGAAGAGTTAATAAAAGGGTTTTCTTTATATACATATAGACAATTTCATGTCAAGTGACCCAATTCAAAAAGTCGATTTTGGTGAAATTTGCACCAAGGTTAGTACTATTGGATAGCAGTCCAGTCATAAATATTCAACTCTATCAAGAACTGCCGGAGTTAGAGGGGGTCAAAGTTGAACATCCAACAGTACTAACATTGGTGCAAATTTCATTCAAATCGGAAGACATCGATTTTAAAAGTTGGTTCACTTGACACGAAATTACCCATATGTATATGTACTTATATTAGCCTGCCTTACCCACTGTGCTGCACACAAATCCATTTAATATGTATTTAAACCTTGATGGCATTTTAAATAGTTTGTTTTTTTTTTCAAGTAAAACCCTCTGAATTTGTGTGTTCGCTTCAAATGATTGTTATTTAAATTGTATGGCCAAGAAAGGTTTCCAAATGCAGTTACAACATTTCACAGGCCACATATTTTCAGTTAATTATATTCATCTTTTCCTCATGTAATCTATATGTGTGTGTGTGTTTGTTAAGCATTATTATGAGTTTTACATTAATGCATTTGTTTAATGCAGTTTTACTGCTGTTTTTTCATACTTTAAAACAAAACTTATATACCTTCTTTTAGTAATTATGGTTAAGGGAGAGACTTTTTATGTATATTTTCTCTTGTCTGTTTTTTATGGGATTTTTTTTTGTATTTTACATAATTTTTTTATAATCATAAAAAATTCAAATTCCTTTTATGTTACATAGCTATTTAATGTTAGTTTTTTTATACCACATTTTTAATTGTTGTTTTTTTTTAAGTTTTCCTACAGTTTAAATTGTGTAGAAGAACAAACTCCTTTATTTCTTAGTATGTTATTGTGTAAGAATGACATGTGGTGATTTTTATTACATCACATTATATTGACTTCTATTGTCAAATGTATTTAAATGTAGTTTCAAATAAGGTTTTATTATGGGCGCCCCCTTTTAGATTTAAAGAATTTTCCTAATAGTCATAAAAGGAAATATTTGTTAGAATTTGAAATTAGAAAATTTTATTTATAACGTATTCATGGACACACTGTTGGGTTTCTACTTTTATTGAATCTATATAAATAAATTATAAAAACATTATTTTTTAAGTCATTAAAACTGGAGTTCATATACTTTTAGGCCTACTTAATAGAATTAATGTAAGACAACGTATTATTTCTTAAAAAAAAAAAACTATATAAAAGCTATAAATTGGCTTGAAGCTTTAGGTTAGATTGAAAGGAGGATGGATGCACATAAGTACAGCAAATCTTTCATAAAAGCTTTAAAATAAAGAAAAACTTCAAAGCATTTATAAAGACTTAAAAACTTTTTGAAAAAGTTAATTTTTTATAGCTTTCATAAAAACTCAAAGCTTTTAGTAGCAAATATTAAAGCTATCCTAAAAGCTTTAATAAAAGCTCAGAGTATTCAGTAGTAATTTTCAAACCCCTTATAAAAGCTTAAATATTTCAGTAGAAAATTTATATAGTTTCCATAAAAGCTTCTAATTTGTTAAAGCTTTCCTACAAATCATTACAAAAAATGCAATGCATTTATAAAAGCTTAAAGTTTTCAATGGAACATTTATATAATTTTCATATTAGCTTTCCATTTTTTTAGTTTTGAAAAAAAAACTCAAAGTCTTTATTAGTAACAGTTAAAGCTTTTATGTAAGTTTAAAGTTTTCAATAGAAAATTTATATAGTTTTAAGAAAAAATGAAAACATTTATAAAAGCTGAAATTTATAATACATAATTTGAAAGTTATCATAAAAACTTATATATTGGCTTAAAGCTTTAGGCTACATTGAGAGGAGGTTATATATAAATACAGCAAATGCAAAAAATAAAGCCTGTTGTGTGCTTTAAACTTTAATTAAAAAAAAATCTTAAAAATTCTGTTTATAATAACTCAAAACTTTCATAAAAGCTTTAAAAAGTTTATTTTTTATAGTTAAAAAAAAACCCAAAGCTTTTAGTAGAAAATTTCAAACTTATCATAAAGGCTTTAATAAAAGCTAAAATAAATTATGTATATAGTTTTCATAAAAGCTTCAAATTGTTAAAGCTTTACTTATAAAAGCTTAGTGTTCCACAGAACATACAAAAATACAAAACATTTCTAAATTTTAAAGCTTTTATAAAAACTTAAAGTTTTAATGGAACATTTATATAGTTTTAATAGTAGCTTTAGAATTTTTTTTATAAAAGATTTAATAAAAGCTTAAAGCTTTTATTATTAATTTTCAAAACTTTAATAAAAGCTTAAAGTATTCAATAGAAGATTTATATAGTTTTCATAAAAGCTTCAAATTATTATTATTGTTATTAAAGCTTTCCTTATGCAACTGAATATTAAACCAATTCAAAACATTTATAAAAGCTTAACATTTTTAAATGGAAAATTTGAAAGCTTTCAGAATAGCTTAATTTTTTTATAGAATTTTGCTGATGAAAAATTTCAAAGGTTTTCTAAAATTTTAAAGTTTTTAATAGAATTTTTATAAAAGCTTAAAATTTTTTTTTTTTCCAAAATGTTAAAGCTTAATATTTTGAAAACAAAGCTTTAATAAAACCTTAAAACTTTCTATAGAACGCTTCGAAGCTTTCATAAAAACTTTAAAGTTTTTATTATGAAATTTTTAATTTTATATGGAAAATAAAAAGCTTTTAAATATTCTCTCCACAAATCACATTTTCTCTTAACACCTTTGTGATTACAAAATAACATTAATTTTATTACTCTTAACTAATTTAAAAATTTTCTATATGTACCAATGATTTGTCACATTTCATATGGTAAATAAAAATAAAATCAACATCAAAATGTCAAACAGGATTAAAAAAGTCACTGTAAATTTATGTAAAACATACAACGTCATCATCAACACCGTAAAACACTTCCGCCTTGTCTGATCAACAAACACCTCTAGGGAAAAATTGGGGAACGTAGAGGGGAGGCATGTTGTATATAAACCATAAAAAATTAATACAAACATAATTAACAGGATAATATAGAGATTTAAGGTTTCAGCATGACTAAACTTAAAATTTCCTACTTTGGCTTTCAAAATACTCGCTCACTCACAACAAATAGTCTGTGAACTTTTTGGACTGGTCAAGACTCTAGTAATGAATAATAAGAAAAACATACATACATATTTCGAATACTATTTTCATGATGCCTTTAGTAACTAAACATTGAATCATAATAGCACAATAAGAGTTGGAGGGGAAAACAAATCTTAGAAATGAACAAATGCGTAGGAAGGCTGGTTGGTTGCTTGGCTGAATCATTTCTGTGTAGAAATAAACGAGCAAAAAAAAATTATAGTCTTAACAACTAAATGAAAATAAAACGTTTATTAACATTGTCAAATAAATTCAGCCTTTTTATACTTAAATTACCAACAATATGTAAAAGAGAGGGGCCAAATAAATACACAGAAATACGCCATATGGCTCGTGTTTTAAGCCCGCATTTTGTGATTACGTTTGGGGCTGGTTTTGTAAGCGTCATAAAATCTGGCAACAAACTTAAAATTATTTCTAATGATGTGGCAAAGACAAACGGAAAATACTAAAATTAAACTTGAAATAAATTGTAATATAAATGTTTATTTAGTAAATGGCTATTTGTGTGTGTGTGTGTGTATTATAAATTGAATTGGATTTTATATAAAATCGAATTTAAACATTATGTAGACAAGATTTGCAAAAAAAAAAATCATGCTAAAATCAAACTGTTTTACTGTTGAATATCTGGTATAGAAAACAAGTTTAATAAAAATTTATTGCAAAGTTAAAACGAAGTTAATAAACCTTACATTACAAAATGAACGAGGACTTTAGAAGTATTTGTTAGAAAGAATATTTTAAATGTTTGAACTTATTACAAAAATAATTTTGATAAAAAAAAGTTCAAGCTTTAATAACAGATTTATGTTTCGTAGGAAAGCTTTTAACTGTAATAAATGATTTAGAATTTTTAAAAAAAAATTTTGAAGCTTTAAAAAATCTTTCAAATTGTTCTATGTGTAATGAAAGCTTCATATTTTATGTAAGGCGTATTAAAGCTTTAATGAATGTTACATTTAATGAATGTTTACATCATAAACTTCTTCATCAGTTATTGGCTGTAGCAAAAGCTTACAAAAAGCTTTTTTATAGAAACAATTCAAGCTTTGATAAGATTCTTACCTTTTCAAGGGAAAGCTTTTAAATGTAATAAATTCTTTATAATTTGTATGGAAAATTTCAAGATTAAATAAAGCTTTTATATCTTCTGTATAAAAATGTCTATATTTAATGAAAGCTTTAAAATGTCTGTAATAGATATTCTATGTTTAGTAGTTAGTTAGTTAGTTAGTTAGTTAGTTAGTTAGTTAGTTAGTTAGTTAGTTAGTTAGTTAGTTAGTTAGTTAGTTAGTTAGTTAGTTAGTTAGTTAGTTAGTTAGTTAGTTAGTTAGTTAGTAGTTAGTTAGTTAGTTAGTTAGTTAGTTAGTTAGTTAGTAGTTAGTTAGTTAGTTAGTTAGTTAGTTAGTTAGTAGTTAGTTAGTTAGTTAGTTAGTAGTTAGTTAGTTAGTTAGTTAGTTAGTTAGTTAGTTAGTTAGTTAGTAGTTAGTTAGTTAGTTAGTTAGTAGTTAGTAGTTAGTTAGTTAGTTAGTTAGTTAGTTAGTAGTTAGTTAGTTAGTTAGTAGTTAGTTAGTTAGTTAGTTAGTTAGTAGTTAGTTAGTAGTTAGTAGTAGTTAGTTAGTTAGTAGTTAGTTAGTTAGTTTAGTTAGTTAGTTAGTTAGTTAGTTAGTAGTTAGTTAGTTAGTTAGTTAGTTAGTTAGTAGTTAGTTAGTTAGTTAGTTAGTTAGTTAGTTAGTTAGTCTAGTTAGTTAGTTAGTTAGTTAGTAGTTAGTTAGTTAGTTAGTTAGTTAGTAGTTAGTTAGTTAGTTAGTTAGTTAGTTAGTTAGTTAGTTAGTTAGTAGTTAGTTAGTTAGTTAGTTAGTTAGTTAGTTAGTTAGTTAGTTAGTTAGTTAGTTAGTTAGTTAGTTAGTTAGTTAGTAGTTAGTTAGTTAGTTAGTTAGTTAGTTAGTAGTTAGTTAGTTAGTTAGTTAGTTAGTTAGTTAGTTAGTTAGTTAGTTAGTTAGTTAGTTAGTTAGTTAGTTAGTTAGTTAGTTAGTTAGTTAGTTAGTTAGTTAGTTAGTTAGTTAGTTAGTTAGTTAGTTAGTTAGTTAGTAGTTAGTTAGTTAGTTAGTTAGTTAGTTAGTAGTTAGTTAGTTAGTTAGTTAGTTAGTTAGTTAGTTAGTTAGTTAGTTAGTTAGTTAGTTAGTTAGTTAGTTAGTTAGTTAGTTAGTTAGTAGTTAGTTAGTTAGTTAGTTAGTTAGTTAGTTAGTTAGTTAGTTAGTTAGTTAGTTAGTTAGTAGTTAGTTAGTTAGTTAGTTAGTTAGTTAGTTAGTTAGTTAGTTAGTAGTTAGTTAGTTAGTTAGTTAGTTAGTTAGTTAGTTAGTTAGTTAGTTAGTTAGTTAGTTAGTTAGTTAGTTAGTTAGTAGTTAGTTAGTTAGTTAGTTAGTTAGTAGTTAGTTAGTTAGTTAGTTAGTTAGTTAGTTAGTTAGTTAGTTAGTAGTTAGTTAGTTAGTTAGTTAGTAGTAGTTAGTTAGTTAGTTAGTTAGTTAGTTAGTTAGTAGTTAGTTAGTTAGTTAGTTAGTAGTTAGTTAGTTAGTTAGTTAGTTAGTTAGTTAGTAGTTAGTTAGTTAGTTAGTTAGTTAGTTAGTTAGTTAGTTAGTTAGTTAGTTAGTAGTTAGTTAGTTAGTTAGTTAGTTAGTTAGTTAGTTAGTAGTTAGTTAGTTAGTTTGAATCCGAAGAAATACACCTATTTTCTTTAGAAAAAGGGAAAGACTTATGAAAAGTTATACGTTTTCTATTGAAAGTTGTAAAGCTTGAATAATCAGTTTTATAGCCATGCCTCAAAGACACTATAATCTCCCATTTCTGTAAAAATATATATAAAACAAGACTGAGAGAGAAAAAAACTAAAACGAAACGAGTACAAAAGCTTTAATTCAGTCTGAAAATGCCGGAGGGGCGTATGAGTAGTTAATGTTTAAATGTTGAAGTTGCTGTAGATGTGGCTGCTCTTGTTATTGTTTTTGTTGTTTGTTTCATGCATGCATGTATTCATGCAATACAAGTACTTGTACATCACTCTTTTTTTTTTTTTTGTTTGTTGTTAATTTTGTTCCTTGTATCTCAAAGTAAGAGTTAACAAACTACAATCCTCAAGTGGGCAGTCAGCAGCAGCAGCTGATTTTTTAGCTGCAGCAGCAGCAACAACATATTAGAGATTTTCTTTCGTTTTTATTTAGTTGAAGTTTTTGCTGATTTTTTGTGTTTTGTCGATGTTTTTTTTTTTTTTCATCTTCTCTTTATTATTTTTATTTAAGTCATCTTAACATTATAGACAACATTTTAACAACCGCAAACAACCAGTCAATAAGAGCAATCAAGATCGTCATCCTACACGTACGTTTCGTACTACGAACGAGTGTACATGTGGCTGGGGCTCTGAGACAGACTTTGGGATGGATTGCTTGGTTACACGTATATTGAACATTAAAACATACATAGAGTATAAAAGAAAATTGCAAAAACAACATTTATAGTAAAAATCACAGAAATTTAAAAGAGTGACTTATATTAGCTGAAGAATTGGACTGGCGAGTTTTTCAAAATATTCAAAACTAATTAATAGTTCTTTTGTTTTGAAAATTTTCCTAATGAAAATTTTCTTTCAATTCACTGCTTTAGTTTAGAGTTTTCCCTCTGTTTGACTACATTGTTGTTTGTATTATTGTCATAGTTAATGTTGTTGTTGTTTATATTCCGAATATTGTAGTGGCTTTTAAATGCAATTTATGTTCTTTATTAATGATCATCGTGGTGTTACATGAAAATTGACTATTGACAGCGTAAAATATATTATTGTACAAGTATCTCCTATCCTATTGTTGTAGATACATTTATTGTTTGCTGTTTCATTTTTCTTTTTTGGTTTGAATAGCTGTTGATTTCATTACAATCGGTCATCATCGTTTGTTTTTCCACCTTTTTATTTGATTTCATCATTGTAACGCATACAGGTATACACATGTATAAACATTTTTTTTGGGGAATATAGAAATCTTAAGACTGTTTGTAAATTTCAACTATTCAATGAAAGGATTTAATTTTCTAGCACAAGTAATAACTCTATAACAATATATTTAAAGCCTTTTTTCAGTATATATTTAAGCTTTAACGAAAGCTTTATATTTTTGCCAAAGATGTTTAAGCTTTATGAAATGTTTAACGATTCCTATAGAAAATGTTAAGGATTTAACATTTAATGTTAAAGAGCTTTAAGCTTTAACTAAAGCTTTAGTTTTGTGTCGAAAATTAAGGCATTTTTTATAGTCATTGCAAATTTTCCACTGACAAATGTAAAAGCTTTACAAAAAACTTGATATTTCCTACATACAATTCGTAAATTTTAACGAAAGCTTAATATATTCTATATACAATTTCAATGCTTTTATAAAAGCTTTATGTTTTCTGCTACAAATTTGATAGCTTTTATGAAAACTATACAAAATGTTAAAGATTTAACAAAAGCTTTATAGAGCTCTAAGCTTTAACAAAAGCTTTAGGTTTGTATCAAAAATTTAAGAAATTTTTCTATAGACAGTGTAAATTTTCTACTGAAAAATGTAAAAGCTTTAAAAATAGCTTGATATTTCCTATATACAATTGTTAAACTTTAATGAAAGCTTTATATTTTCTATAAACAATTTCAATGCTTTTACAAAAGCTTTATGTTTTCTGCTGCAAATTTGATAGCTTTTATTAAAACTTTATTTAATTATTTTATTACAAAATTTTAAAGCTTTATATTTTTTATATACAATTTTAAAACTTTTATAAAAGTTTTACATTTTCTACTGAAAACTTGAAAGCTTTAACCAAAACTTTACATTTTTTTATAATAAATAATAAAAATTTAACGAAACTTTTACATTTTCATGCATAGTTTTATGTCACATTGTGCTATATACATATGTAAAAAATGTCAAAGCTTTATACAATATTGATATTAAAATTATATTTTTTTAAAAAAGCTTTGCATTTCCATTAGATTATTTTAAGATATTATCTATAGAATACTATAAGGCTTTATAATTCCATGCTTTCTAAAGCTTTCTATTTTATAAAAGACACGCTAAAAACTGCATAGCCTTTCCGCTCCTTACTAAAAGCTTTTTATAATTAATCAAAATATCTTTTTAATTAACATCACAAAAACATGTGTTAATAACAGAAAAACATATTTTTGCTTTTAACATGTGTTTGTTTAAATTACTATTAAATTCTTTTAACAATAACAATGCATTTTTCATGTCATTTTTCTATTATTTACATTTAATTTAATTTCTTTTAATAAAAACTATAACAATTCCTTTTTAATAACATTAAAACACATGTCTAAGTCTATTTTTAAAGCAAAAAAAAAAAAAGTGTTTTGCTAAATAAGAAACAAGTTTCAAATTGATAAAACTCTTGGATTAAATAACAAATATGTATCATTAATAAACGCCTACATACCCTCCAACCAATGACAACTTAAACTCTTAATATCTGTTGGTAAGTTTGTATAATAATGGACAAATTATAAGTAGTATTTAATATTCTGAAAACATAAAACATGTTAAACAGTTGATCAAGAAATAAAACAATAAACACACTTTATAAAGCTTAGATACACATAATAATACATAAAGGAATATACATATTTATTCATTTTTATATGGTTATGAAAATGTATATATAAAACTATATACAGAAGTCTTTAAAACCACTTTAAATTTACACATGGTTGAATGTTTTATGTCCAGCGGCTGTTGGTTGTTTGGCCGCCGGTTGGCCAGAAAAAGCTCCCACAAATGTTTATGTCATTAAGAAAAAATATATTTAGGTATAAAATGAATTATAGTAAAAGAATAAAACCGGAGTTGTTTATACAAACTATAGTAAAATGTTCATAAAACGAATCTGAAATGCCCTGCAGCTTGAAAATGTGCTTGCAAATTTTAAGAAAAATATCTCAAAACTTTTAAGGTTTATCTAAAATTTTTCTAGTATTCAAAAAGATTACATATTTATGTCCTATTGAAGTATAATTACCAAATAAATCACAAGATATGCTATTGATATTTTTATAAACTATTAAAATAAAGCTTTAAATTTTGTATTCCATTCAAGTTAATATGAAAAAGCTTTAATATAAAATATGTTTTACAAAAGATAGAAAAAGCTATATTTTTTGTATTGAACTTTGTAAAACTTTAATAAAAGCTTTACACTTTTCTATAAACAATTTAAAAGCTTTACATATTTAACTCACTTCCAGTTAATGAGAAAAAGCTTTATTTTAAAATTTTATAAATGTTTTGAAGCTTTAACGCACGTTTTACTTCTATTATAGAAAATGTTTAACAAAAACTTTACATTTTCTAAAAATTTTTTAAAATTTTAATAAAAGCTTTCCATTTTTTTCTAACTTAAGCTTGACATTTTTAACATTTTATGCAGTTGCTGCTAATGCAGAAAGCTTAATTTTAAAATTTTATTAATATTTTGAAGCTTTAACGGGCGTTTTTTCTCTTCTTTAACAAAAGCTTTACATTTTCTATCAAACATATTAAAATCTTAATAAAAGCTTTCCACTTTCAGTGAAAAGTTTCAAAATATTAAGAAAAGCTTTACGTTTTTCACACACTTCCAGTATATGCAGAAAAGCTTAGTTCTAAAATTTCATAAAAGCTTAATTAATTTTAAAATCTTAATTAAAGCTTTACATTTTCTATAAATAATTTCACAGTCCTAAAAAAGCTTTATATTTTTCATTAATTTTACAGTTAATGCTAAAAATCTTAGCTTCCATTTTTTTTTAAGTTTTGAAGCTTAAACATAAGTTTTACTTTTTAAACGGAAATACTCTCTTTTTTACACTCTTTGGCAAAAGATTTACTTTTTTTTATAGAAAAAGCTTAACAAAAGCTTTATATATTATATAAATAAAAATCTTAATGAAAGCTTTTCATTTTCTATAAAATTCCAACTAAACTTTTACATTTTCTACGAAATATTTCAAAAACAAATATTTTCATATTCAAGTGAAAGTTATAAAGCTAATAACAAAAGCTTAACATATTCCATACAAATGTTTGAAAGTTTAACAAACAGCTTAGATATGTTTTAGAAAATATTAAAGTTTTACAGTCTTGTAAAGCTTTTTTAAAACTTTAACGAAATCTTAATACTTTCGATAAACATTTCTAAAGTTTCAAAAGTGTTTAAAGAAAGAACTTTAACAAGAGCTTAATAAGAGATTTTCAGTTTCCATAGAGCTTTTAAACTTCTAAAAGTATTTGGAGTTTTTTGTATGGAAACCATCCATCCAATCCTTAGAGCATTTTAAACTTAAGCCAAAACTTTTGTATTTCAATAAAAAAGTTTTCGAATTTTGAAGGCTTTAACAAATTCTTAAGTTTTTTTTTTTTGTTCAAACTATAAAAGCTTTTAAATTTCTAAGGAAATTTATGAAGCTTTAACAAAAGGTTTCGAATTTTGCTTTAACAAATTCTTAAGTTCAAACTATAAAAGCTTTTAAACTTCTAAGGAATATTATGAAGCTTTAACAAAAGTATTTGGAGTTTTTTTGGATGGAAACTATCCATCCAAGCCTTAGAGCTTTTAAAACTTAAGCCAAAACTTTTGTATTTTAATAAAAAAGTTTTCGAATTCCGAAGCTTTAACCAATACTTAAGTTTTTTTATTCAAACTATAAGAGCTTTTAAACTTCTAAGGAAATGTATGAATCTTTAACAAAAGGTTTCGAATTTTGCTTTAACAAATTCTAAAGTTCAACCTATAAAAGCTTTTAAACTTCTAAGGAATATTATGAAGCTTTAACAAAAGTATTTGGAGTTTTTTTGGATGGAAACGATCCATCCAAGCCTTAGAGCTTTTAAAACATAAGCCAAAACTTTTATATTTTAATAAAAAAGTTTTCGAATTCCGAAGCTTTAACCAATACTTAAGTTTTTTTAAGGGTAGTTTACTTTGAAGAGTTACGGGGTAGGGTATTTGATATACATACATACATACATGTTTTTATTTCTTAAACGCCTTGTGTTCACTTCAAAAAAACGCAAAGAAAAAAATTTTATATTTTTTCTAAGTTTTTTTTTTTGCAAGTGTTATAAATTTATTAAACAGCAATAAGAAAAAGATATATGAATGTCTGCCAGAAAACATGGTTTACAGCCGGTTAAACATGTTTTTAAGAATTTTCATAACTGTCTTTTAAATAAGAAAAAAATACATACAAATATATATAAAAATACACAGCCTCATAAACAATCTCAAAGTTTTAAATTATTTTAATAGAGATTTTTCCCAAAATGTAGCAACATTTAAACAGTAGTCAGCCAAAACAGCAAGCAAGCCAGCCAACTAAATACATATCGTAAATTATTTATCAAATATATGCGAATATTTTAATTTTCAAGAAAATTTTGAATTTTATTAATTAAGTAAAAAAATATTTCTTATAAACATTTTTATAAGAGATAAGGAATTTTTTTGAAATTTGCATTTTAATGAAAAAAACACACTAATTATTTTGTTATCTAATAATTGTGTTGAAATCTCAGCACAGTAGTAGTTTTGAATTGAGTAATTATTTGATTTTATCAGAATAAAAATTTATTTAAACATAACTTAAGCACACTTTTTGAGATAAATTTTTAAAGTTATAGCATGAAAAAGATCTTAATTATAAAATAAAATTTATGAAAAAAAAAATTATCTAAAATTGATTGCGCTAAAACTAATATTAGGTAGGTAGGTTGATAGGAGGATGTATACTACATCAAATCCGAGAAATACACCTATATCGGGCCTGCTGTGCGCTCCTTATCATGACAAAAAAAAGTTCACTGAATGAATTATTTTTCAGTGTTCATAAGCTCAGTTTCCACAACGTAATTCCTAAGAATTGGAAGATTCAGTGTTAGTTAGGAATGTTATTTCCGGAATAACATCACTTCCAAGGTACTTGGATCTAACTTCGACGAATGCCTGGCAGTGGCAATGAAAGTGCTCCAGAGTTTTACTGTCCTCTCCACATGCTCTACATTCGTCTGAATCCGCACAGCCAATTTTGCATAGATGTACTCGTAATCCTGTGTGTCCACTCAGAATACATACCATCATACTAACTTCAGACCTGCTCATTTTGGGGAGATTTTTCGTCTTGCTCTCATCAGGGTCACCCCATAGGATCTCGTGGTTCTATGGGATTCTCTCATCCATATTTTTAGTTCAGCTTTTGTTTCGTCGAATGGTTTCGCGTTTGTCAGGTTAACTGCCTCGAGCTCCCTACCCTTTAAAGCTATTACATTCGACCTTTCCTTACCGACTACTCCCGAGTGGGCTGGTACCCATATGATGTGAACCTTACCTCTGGGAGAATATTCAGTTAAAGATTTCTTACAGTCCAATACGGTCTTAGATTTAGTTCTATTGCCTTCTGGCTATCGGTAAATATATATCCAATTTACACATTCCGTTATAGCTCGTACTTATGCCTGGAAGCTTGTGTTATGATTTGGTAAACGGTGGTATATTTCTGTTTCTGGGTCTTCAATATAGAACCCCAGCCCCACTTTGTCCCCCAATTTAGAGCCATCCGTGTAACAAAGGATTTCTACAGGTATTTGCTCTAATGTTCCGCTTGACCAAGACATTCTATCTGGGATCAGCGTTTCAAAGTTTCCGACATATTCTGTATCTGCTATGCGATCAGGTACGTCCGATGATTGTGTATAACCTTCCAATGTGTCCAGTATACATTGATGACGTGTCCTATAACCGCTTTTGGCCAGTTCACCTAAAGTAAAGAGCCGTTCGGTTGTAAGCGCCGCCTCATATCTTAAATATGTTTCAATGGGTGGAATATCTAGCAACGTTTCCAGAGCCTTGGTTGAAGTAGACCGCATGGCACCACTTATACCCAAGCAGCATGTACGCTGAACTCCCTGTAGTAGTTTGGTATTGCACTTTTTGTCGCAAGCAGTCCACCAGATTGTTGAAGAATAAGCTAGAATTGGTCTAATTACACTTTTATAAAGCCAATTTGCCATAGTAGGACTAAGACCCCATTTCATGCTTATAGTTCTCCTACATATTGCCCAGCACCGATGTGCCTTGTTGATCCTATCCTCTATGTGGTGTCTACATTTTAATTTCTGGTCGAGGATTACACCTAAGTACTTAACTTTGTCTGTCACCGGTAAGGCTGAAGAAGGAGAACATATTAAAACAGATCGTTTTCTATAAACTTATGAATTGAGAGTGTATAACTTAAAGAGAGAGAGAAAGAGAGTATGCTTAATATGATTCTGTTACAAACTTCAGAACTACATTGTAAATTTACTATAGTTTTAGTTAATTTACTATGACTTGTTCACAGTAGTAGTACTACACTGTAAAAAATCCAATGCTAAACTTTACGAAAAAAAAATTGTTCGTATTATTTACGAAATTTTCATGCATAATACGAAATATTATTTAATCAAACCCTTTTCAAGTTTATGTAAGACATTTTTCGTATATATTAGTCATGGATTATTTTCAGTGTACTGACATTTTGTAGTGAACAGTTATTTACACATAGCGACAGTTTTCTAATTAATAATATTATAATTAAGTTTTTATACATTAATTGTTCCCTTGAAAATTTACTATATTGCAAAGTCAATTACAACAGGCAGTGAGTGAGTGGTGACTCTACACAGTTTAATGTCATGCTTAATATCTTTTAGTGGCAGAACTATTCTTTGGATTATGTCAGATTTATTTCTTAATTATTTATCACTGCTCTTTTAAAAAAATTAAAGTTTTGTTACGACATGACGCGTCACGACAGGTTTTGTTTCATTGTTTGTTTATTTTAAACATGTTTGATTTATATTCATCTGCGAATTAGTGTTTTTATTGAAACGGATTTAGTTTAACAATTAAATGGTTTTTAGTTAAAATTTTTAATAAACTGTCGATATTTAGTTTTTTGTTTTTTCAAAATAATTTGCATTTTAGCTTGGATTTTCTCATTGTTTTTTCCTGCATTAAAGAAAATTTATAAAAAAAAATTTACATTTCTTTTTTTTGCTGTTTTTGAAAACCCACCCAATAAGTGCATGACCGTCCGTCTGTCTGTCTCTGCTTATAAAATTGTTGCAATAACTGCCAACAATTGCTGCAGGTGCAATTTGCATACATATCTCATTTTCAATATCACATTTCATGTAGATACAACAAAAAACTAAATAAACATATTTTTTTCTTGAGACAAAATAAAGACACAAATATTACTTGTGCCAGTTAAATATTGCAAAATTTCTTAAGAATTGATTGCAAAATATTTATATTTTTTAAAACTAAAAAATATTGATTTGTCTGCAATTTATAATGAATTGTCAAGATATTTATGCTAAATAAAAATACACTGAAAATAATCCATAGCTAATATATATGACAAATAGTGTACATTGTACGTATGCTTTATTGTTTTTCACTACGAAATAAACTCAGTTTCCTGGACGAAATTCCTAAGAATTTTCCAATCGCTGTTAGTGAGGAATGTTATTTCCGGAATAACATCACTTCCAGGATACTTGGATCTAACTTCGACGAATGCCTGGCAGTGGCAAAGAAAGTGGTTCAGAGTTCCACTGTCCTCTCCACATACATTCGCCTGAATCCGCACTTCCAATTTTGTATAGGTGTGCTCATAATCCTGTGTGTCCACTCAGAATACGTGCCATCATACTAACCTTAGACTTGCTCATTTTGAGGAGATTTCTCGTCTTGCTCTCATCAGGGTCACCCCTTAGGATCTTTGTGCTTCTATCACCGTGAGCCTTATGGGATTCTCTCACCCATATTTTTGATTAAGCTTTTCTTGTGTCGAAATGTTTTGCGTTTGTCAGGTTAACTACCTCGAGCTCCCTTCCCTTTAAAGCTATTAATTTCGCTCTTTCGTTGCCGACTACTCCCGAGTTGCCTAGTACCCATATGATGTAACCTTACCTCTGGGAGAATATTCAGTTAAAGTTTTCTTACAATCCAATACAGTCTTAGGTTTAACTCTATCACCTGATATTGCCCTAATTGCCTTTCTGGCTGTCGGTAGATATATTAAGCCCTGTGAGCGCCATATTTATTCTAACTCAATTTACACATTCCGTTATTGCTCGGACTTCTGCCTGGAAGCTTGAGTTATGATAAGGTAAACTCTTTTATATCTCTGTTTCTGGTTCTTCAATACAGAACCCCAGGCCCACTTCGTCCCCCAATTTAGAGCATTCCGTGTAACAACGGATTCCTACTGGTATTTGCTTTAATGTTCCGTTTGACCATGACATTCTATCTGGGATCAGAGTTTCAAAGTTTCCGATATATTCTGTGTCTGGTATGTGATCAGGAACGTCTAACGTATAACCTTTCAATGTGTAAAGTATAGATTGATGACTTGTCCTAAAACCGCTTTTGGCCAGTTCGCCTAACGTAAAGAGCCGTTCAGCCGTAAACGCCGCCTCGTATCTTAAATATGTTTCAATGGGTGGAATATCTAGCAACGTTTCCAGAGCTTTGGTTGAAGTAGTACAAATGGCACCACTTATACCCATGCAGCATATACGCTGAACTTCCTGTAGTAGTTTGATATTATTGAAGAATAAGCTAGAATTGGTCTAATTACACTTTTATAAAGCCAATTTGTCATAGTAGGACTAACACCCCATTTCATGTCTATAGTTTTCCTACATATCGCCCAGCACCTATGTGCCTTGTTGATCCTATCCTCTATGTGATGTCTCCATTTTAATTTTCGGTCAAGGATTACACCAAAGCACTTAACTTTGTCTGTCACCGGTATCTTCTTGCCCTGGAAACAAGGTTCAGTATACGTAGAAATTTGTGTCTTTCTTGTGAAAAGACAGATTTTTTCGCCGGGTTAACATTGAGGCCTCTCGGTTCATCCAAGCTCATGGCAGTATTCAAAGCCTCCTCAGCTCTTCTACACAAGTAATTTGGATTATTTCCCTTTAAAAGTATTACGACATCGTCTGCCTAGCAGACAGGTCTATTCTCGGTTAGGGTCCTTAGGAGGCTATTAATCGTGGTAACCCCAAATAAAGGTGAAAAAATACCATCCTGTGGTATACCTCGAAATACTTTTTTCCTGATAGTTATATCGTACATCTCGCACCTTATAAATAGGTTTCACCCGGTCAATTTCGTAAATATTACGAAAAAAGTTGTTACGTAATTTTTGTCAAATTAAGCATGGGTTATTTCTATTTCAATTTAACATGATTATACAGATTAAATTTGATAAAAGTCAATCCTATGGTGAACCCCTAAATACCGTAAATCTTGCAGTTTATCCATGTATTCGTTGGCATTTAGGTGAGCCAGAGGATTAGAGTATCAATTTGTATATTATTGAGGGATTCACCTATATAGTGGACAACTTCATTCAGAACATACATAAAATTTCAATACCCTGGGTACTGTTAAACCCTAATATTCGATGAAACTCTTTTGAAAGGTAAACTGAGGGAAAAAAATCATGTTAAATCTTTACAAATAACAAACAAAGATTGATTTTTTATTACTTTTTTCAACTTGACCTCCTTCTTTAGTCCAACAAACCACACACATACAAACATACATACGTTTAGTTCGTGCAACAGCAAAAGATAAAACTTTCTTTACACTTTAGAATGTGTGGCAGGGAAAAAACGCAGCCCAAACAAACAACAAGCGAAAACAACTTAAGGCTCAAGTGATGCTTGTGGATTTTCTACTCTCTACTCTTGACCATATTGGCCTTTGATTGTTTACTATTTGCTCTTTATCGGAAAACAAATATCAATTGTATTCAATATAAAAAACACATCAGCAGCAGTCGGAGCAGCAACAACATTGCTAATGCCTCTTTACCTTAAAGAAGCAACGCATTTTTATGCGTTACGCTCAATACAATTCATTTTTTGTTTCCAACTTTTACATATCTTAGGAGTTTTAGCAAACCAACAGACATGAATTTCCATTTTATTCAATTTTTATTTATTTTTTTGAAATTGATGTCTATTTATTTTGTATTTTCAAAGCGGTTTATTTATAAAAAAAAGGGGCAACAACAATAACAACACCTTACTTTATATGGTTAAAACAGATAAATCTCTTTGTTAGTTATTCGCTTCGTTTTTTTCTTCTTCTTCTTCTTCTGACTAAAATCCTAAAACAATTGTGATTTGTTAAGTTTACATTTTGGTTTGAAGATGAAAAAATAAATAAAAATTTAAACAACAACTTATACACACAATTTTAAAGATGCTTAAGAAATGTTGTTGCACTTATGACTTACAATAAATGTATAATAAATCATTCAAATCTATAAGCTTTTTTTCTGTTATTTCGGTTTAACAGTGAATTCGTATTCAATTTATTGTTTATGGTAAAATGTTAAAAATTTGACACCTTTTTTTAAGCTTCATCTAAGATTACTTTGCATTTTATTTGTTATTAGTTGAAATTATAATTTTATATTTATTTTTTTTTTTTTTGTTTTAATAAAATAAATTAAAAAAACAACACCTGCTAAATTATTTTTAAAGTTTTGTAACTTTTTTTGTTATAAAGTGTTTGTTTTATTATTTTGAAAGATGTCATCAATTTTGCCAAGATTTAAATGGAAGTTTTTTTTTGTATTTATCATAATGGTATAATTAAGCTTTATGTTGGTATCTTTAATACTTATTTCATATATATATCTTTAATACTTATTTCAAAAGTGGGCGTGGCGTTTCGTCTGCTAAAAATTTCAGATATACATCAAGACTCTGTGAAATTGTCAGTAAAATCAGTAAAATAGAATTGTTTATAGCCCAATGGTATCCCCCCCCTCGGGGCATGATGTAATGTCCAATCATGGTGTATTCCAATCCCGGGGTAAAGAGGTGCTACCAGCACCTCTAGTCTGCCGAGACTATAAGCTGGTGATGATCAAATGTATCCTCGGCCTTTCCTTGGAGTGATTTGACATGGGTTCTAACCAGAGAACCACATAATCTGGTACTACAGGTGGCCAGTTGCCCACAGGACTGGTCCTGGCTGGTCAGTTGGTTGAGATTCCTTCGGGATTCACGTGGCTGTGGTTTAAACCCAAATTCACGGGGAGAGATTGTTGGTTTAATGGTTGATATACCCAATATATAATGCTTTGGCTAATTCTCTATTCAAATGACACAGGTATGTGTACAGAGCTGAGGTATATCTTACCGGTCGTGTAGTAGGGAGCCGGTATATGCTGGGGATTTGTCAGCTTAACATTCAGTAGGTGCCTGTCATGCCGTAGAAAGATCTTTATGATCGTGGGAATGGAACTGATGCGAAAATTGGTGAAAGATTGGGAAAGTCTCCACATATTGGAGGCCTGATTTTCGGTTTCTGGGTGCTGTTGCCATCTCAACAGGATATATTGATTTATGCTATGCGACTATTTGTCGGTTGACGTAAATCAAAATTCTTACATCCTTTGTTACAGATCGTTTAATGAAGAGGGATCCTGATTTATTATCTTGGGTATTTCGGGCTACCAAATACGTCTCTAGGTGCTGTTGCCAAACCAACAGAAGCCATTTCAGTAGTGTGGTTGGGCGAGGTCCAGGAATGCACTGGGGTGAATCTGTAGATGATGAGAATGTTTGTAGGGACAGAGCATTCCCAATAACATCAATAGGGAGTTTTCACCTGATGTTGGGTACGCCCCTTCTATTGACTCTTCTATTGACTTGAGCTTGCTCATGACATCTGTCCTTCCCCAACGGGGCTACTATGGCAAGAGATTAGATAGCTCGAGTACTTCAGCAAATTACTTGTAGCGGCTCAGCCATGCGCAAAAATTGCCACCTGATTTTTTCATTGAAGATTGAAGGGGCGATGGTAGACCGTTCTCAAGGATACTCAGTGGTTGAAAAAGACCACCGTGAGATACACCAACACGGCAGGTACTCACCTAAAGCACTTCGGCATTCAGCCCAATGGTCTAGGACGTCTGTCCAAAAACAAGAGATATATGTTACGAGGTGGTTCAACACGATCACAAACTCATGAAAAAACAAGCAATTTATATAGAATTGTGTAACTAGTTTTTACTTAGTAAGTATATTACTTAACTGCTTACCAGGTAAGTAATGTTTTTACTGATATGTATTTTACCATACATCTGACTATGATTTACGTTTAGTGAACTATCACGATATTAGTTAATTACACAGGCCTTACATTTGAAAAAAAGTCGAAGCCCTGAAAACATTCAATACCTTTCTAAAGTATTGAGCCGGGTTGAATTCGAAACTGGCCTCACATATGGCCACTATCAGATCGCGTACAACACTTTATAAATTAAGTTGTCTTGTTATAATGTTTCAAAAATGGGCAGAAATTTCCTTCATTCAAACTTCAGGACACGATATCTCAAATTCCATAATTCAGCGCAGCTCGATCCTTTAGAAAAGTATACTTTGATCTCTGGGTTAAAAATTTGTCGGTCTGTGTTATCGTGGTTTTTAAGGCAATGAAGTGAGTCTTACATACGTAT
The DNA here is from genome assembly GCF_015586225.1 of Lucilia sericata. Classification (NCBI taxonomy): domain Eukaryota; kingdom Metazoa; phylum Arthropoda; class Insecta; order Diptera; family Calliphoridae; genus Lucilia; species Lucilia sericata. The sequence goes on along the minus strand of NW_023995187.1, from coordinate 62,600 downwards.
GTGGAGTAATAGATCGAAATCAGTAATACCTAAAAAGTATTTAATTCACTGGGTAGGGCTGTTCATTAGTTGGAACGTAACCCAGTAAAAACTTTTATTACAATTTATGGGGTTAACATGCTAAAATTTACTTACACAATAGCATTTTAAGTCATTATTTTAACACGGTGATGTCATTGAAGGCAAGTACTTACAACAAACAATTACAAGTAATTGGAAAAAGTAGTCATTGTAAGGCAAAAGATTAATGAATTAAAAAGTATTTATATAACACATTATTGGTAAGGCCTTATTAGACTATTTCTATGTAATCCAGTAGTCATTGAAAAGTATGTTGTTAGGTAGGTAATTACAATTGAAAGCCATTACTTAGTTTTTGCTGGGAATATCCTGATACTAATTTATTAATATTCTCGAATTAGAGATAACTTTTATTTTCTTTTAATTTATCACAATTTTTTGCATGATCATTTAAAAACTAAAATTTATTTCTTCAACACAATGCTAATGAAATCATTGAAAGTAACTCAATAAATAAAAACCCAAGCTAAGAAAATATGAAATATTTTTCAAAATATTTTTGCTTAAAAATAACACAAAATTTTTCATAAAAAATCAGTACAACACATTTTCAAACATTAAGATGCTTAAATAAATATTTTTCAAAAAGATTTGTTTTCAATAAACAATACTTGCTAACAAACAAATTTATGATTCCCTTGTTGGATTTCAACAAAATAAACCAACAAAAATTTAACCACTACTTTCAAAACGTCATACAGAAAGATAATTTTCAAATATTGTCTACGGCATAAGAAGAAAAACAAAAATAGCTTAGAAATTAAGCGATTTAATACCATAAACTATAACGACCACACAAATCACTACCAAAATATGTACCTTAATTCCACAATGACAACTAAAATATTTTTATGGCCCCACAAAGGCACAAATAGCTATGTATGTTCCCCAAAAAAAACTCACAAAAGACACTTCACTCTACAATATTTAACAACAAAATACAAAATACCACAAGTGCTTTAAAGTTTATTTATTTAGAATTTTAAGAAAAAATACAACAACAACAATCATAACAATAATTTTTCTAAATAAAACACACACACAGAAAAATAACTTTAAGGCTTAAGAAAAAATTGCAACATTTATTTATATTTTTTTTGTGCAGCTCCAAAACACATCAGTTTTTATGAACTAAAACATACATTTTTTTCTGAGACAGAACGTCAGACATTCAAACATTTAAACATATATAATGTTTTATTTTTTTCATTTGCTATTGTTGTCTTTTGCTGCTTATGTTTACTGTCGGAATGAGTTTTTGTCTGTCGGCCAGTTTCGGTAATATGAGGGCTTAAAAAAAGTAGTGTCTTAAATTACACGCTGGTGCATTTGAGTATTTAGAGTAGTGTAGTGTTTGTATGTATATATCACAGACGCCCTACACTTTCCATGATCCTTTATGTTAGCATTTTCATATAAAAAGTTTTTTAATATAAACTTTTTACTCAAAAAGTGTCGCCTAAAAACTTATCACAATAAAGCTTTCTTGAAAGCGTTTAATATATAAAGATTTTTCAATGTAAATTTTTTACTTAAAAAGCATTATTGATTCTTTATATAAGTGCTTTATATAAAAAGCTTTTTTAGTGTATAGGTACTTCTTGTACAAAAAGCTTTCACATTATAGACTTAAAACTCTTATAGCAATAAAGCTTTTTCGATTTTACTAAAATAACATAAACCAGAAATGATTTCTATAAGAGTAAAATAAAAAGCTTTTCCAACAAGAAAGCTTTTACCAAGAAACCTTTAATCTTAAGATTGTTTGCCTTTAAAAAAAACTTTCACTAGAATGTTTTTTATAAAAACTCATTTCTTAGGAAAGTTTTATTTGAAATAAAAAATGAAATGAAAAGTTTTTAGAGGAAAATTTTTTCTATAGAAATATAATTTTTTTATGAAAGCTTTAAATATGAAGTTTATTGAAAAAAGACATTTTATAAAAAAGTTTCTCTTTTTTTCTTTTAACTGGTTCCTTAAACGTTTTATATAAAAAACTTGTTCAATGTAAAAGCTTTTTATTTAGAAAGCTTTTCTGAAACATTTTTTTTACTCAAAAAACTTATGTCAATAACGCTTTTTTTGATTTTACTAAAATGAAATAAACCAGAAATGATTTCTTTAAGAGTAAAATAAAAAGCTTATCCAACAAGAAAGCTTTAAAAGCACTTTCATGAAGAAAGATTTAACCCTAAAATGTTTTGACTTTAAAAAACTTTCACTAGAATATTTTTTATAAAAACTCATTTCTTAGGAAAGTTTTATTTTTTAAATTAAAAAATTTAATCAAAATTTTTTAGAGGAAAGCTTTTAGCTGAAAGCTTTAAATATGAATTTTATAACAAAAAAGTTTTATAAAAAAGTTTTTTCTTTTTTAACAAATTCTTATAAGTTTTATATGAAAAATGTAAAAGCTTTTTTTTAGAAAGCTTTTCTAAAATTGCCGAATGAAAAGCATTTGAATTTTTAGAACATTAAGAAAAAACTTTATTTTTAAAAGCTCTATTTATACTAAGAAAGCTTTAATCATAAAAATATTTTACCGAAAACACTTTTGCTATAAAAAAAAAACTTTTATAAGAATGGGTTTTACAAAAACTCAAGAAAGCTTTTCCGAGGAATATTGTATGTATATCTTTTCCTAGAAATATGAATAAAGCTTTTCTCAAGAATATTGTTTAATAATAGAACTTCCCAAATAACATTATCTTAAATAATTTTATTCGAAAAAGCTTTTACTGCAAAATTCTATTTACAAAAAAAAATGGGTTAACAGTTTTCAAACAGTTTTCATGAAAGCTTTTTACTGTACAAAAGTTTCGTTGTTATATTTTTAAGAAATATATAAAAATTATTTGAAAAAGCTTTTCCTGCAAACGGTTAACAGTTTTCAAAAGAAAGGACTATTTCATAATAGGTTTTTTCATAAAAGCTTTTTACTGTTGCAAGTATCAATAGCTTTTTTCATAGTACGTCTCGTGAAACATATACATAGAAAGAATAATTTATAAGAAATAAGCTTTTTTATAAAATAAATCCATAATTATATAAACTAATATTCGGCTTAACTCAGATCTCTTTTTTATAAGTTATACCATTTCCATTTATATATTTTTTTCTACATAAGTATGTAATTTCAATAAATTTAATAACATTTTTGTTATTTTTATCTATGATTTCATTGCAGGCATAAAATTATACTACAACCAGCAACTTAATCAAATTGAAAACTCCCTCCCCCAAATAAAGTGAAACTTAAATTTGGAGTTAAAAAAGCAACAAACAAACAAAACATAAATATGGCCAATAATAAACAACAAAATGTCAACAGCAATTGTCAACTATTAAAGCAACAACAACAATAACAAAACAGATACAAAAATCTTAATCCTACAAAAGGTTTAAAAATTAAACATAAAAAAGTTTTTCCTTAAAAAAATTGTTTTGAATACAAAAATTAAAGTACAAAGCAATTGTTTTATTCGGAAATAAACAAAAAAAGTGAATGTTTAATTAAAATATGTTCGTTTTTGTTTATAAATAAAAAAATATTAATAAAAAATATTTATCAATAATAATAATAATGATGATGAAAACTTGTTAATGTACGCGCGCGTTTTTTTTTTTTTTTTTTTCAAATTGACCAACATTTTGAACGGATCTGAGACGCCATCGTGCCGGGTTTCATATTACGCGTCGACTGTGTTCCATTGTTTGTAAACATTATCATTATTATTTAGTTTTTGTTTTGTGATTTTCTAGAGAAATACAAGCAGTTCTTATTATTGTTATTGTAAACACGCACTACATTTACGCCCTTATTTGGTTTTATAAAAACCAAAAAAAAAGTCGTGAAAACCTTAAGAAAAATTCTTTAAACAACACAGAGAAAATAACTACAATAACAATACGTCGTTTATATGTATGTAACTTGTCTTCATCTTCAATATCTTTTTTGTAGTTATCAACATTCATCTTTACACGTTTATTTTTAACAAAAAAATCAAAAAATAATCAAATAAAACTTAAGTAAAACACAAAGTCCTTGATTACATGGCATTATAATTGAAAATTAGCCCATCACAAGCAACGCCAACTTTAAGACCAATTTCTGTTGTCGATCAACCAACATTCAGTTTACTGTGAACAGCAATTCTGTGGAAAAATATATCAGTTCAACTTTAAACAGTTTTCGTTGAGAACGTAACATAAGGAAATTAAACAAAAATACACAGCAACACGTAAGTGGTAAAACAATTTACAAGTATTACTTAAGTTTCCCTTTATTTTACAAAACATGTAATTTTATTCAATAAATCAATTTAATTTGTATTTTATAACAATTTTAATGTTTAGCAGAAGAAAAAAATATGTATTTTTTGTTTAAAAGCATTTTACAAGTAATTTTGTTGAACATTATTAAAAAAAAATTCAAGTTTAGGGAATTTACTATATCTAGTGAAAACTTAGTTGGAAGTATTAAAAGGATTGCAAATGAATACATTTCATATTTTCACAAAACTTTTGATTCAAAACGGTTTTTTGGTTGTCTCAGCATTTCCTGAAATAAAGCTTTAAAAAGCTTTATATAAAACTAAAAACCCTTTCTCATGGATGCCTTTTATATAATCGTGTATTCTCAAGAAACATTGAATAACGCTAGAAAAAAGTTAATAAAAAGCTTTTTCATAAAAAAATACATGAGGACCTTTGGCATGACTAAAAGCTTTTATATATTAAAATTATCTTACTGAAATATTTTTAAATTACATTTAGCTTTTTCATTAAATGCTAAAAAAGCTTCTTTATTATAAACTGTTGAATGTTTTTTTTCTCATAAAATCTGTTTATTAAATTAAATTACATTTTAGCTAAAAAAGTTGTTTAAAGCTTTTTCACAAAAAGTTGTTTAAGTCTTTTTCACAAAAAATTTGTTTAAAGCCTTTTCAAAAAAAGTTGTTTATAGCTTTTTCACAAAGAGGCTGTATGTAAATGCATATACAGTTTTTTTTCACCAAAGAGCGGTTAAAAGCTTTTCCACAAAATGTTTTTTTTTTTTACATTTTGACAAAGATTTTAAAGCTTTTGCATAAAACACTTGTTTTTCACAAAAAAGTTGTTTATAGTTTTTTTTAGAAAAAGGCTGTAAATGCATATAACATTTTTTCACTAAAAAGCGTTTAAAAGCTTTTTCACAAAATGATTTTTTAAAACATTTTAACAAAGGTTTTTAAGCTTTTTTAAAATAAGAGTTTAACGCTTTTTCACAAAAAAGTTGTTTAAAGCTTTTTCCCAAAAAAGTTGTTTAAAACTCTTTCCCAAAAAAGTAGTTTAAAGATTACTCACAAAAAAATTTGTTTAAAGCTTTAAATTTTTTTTAAACTTTTTTACAAAAAAATTTTTTAAAGCTTTTTCACAAAATATTGTTTAAGTCTTTTTCACAAAAAAGTTGTTTAAAGCTTTTAAAAAAGTTGTTTATAGCTTTTTCACAAAAAGCTGTAAATGCATATAATAATTTTAAACTTTTTTACAAAAATTTTATTTAAAGCTTTTTCACAAAATATTGTTTAAGTCGTTTTCATAAAAAAGTTGTTCAAAGCTTTTAAAAAAAAGTTGTTTATAGCTTTTTTACAAAAAGCTGTAAATCCATATTACATATTTTCACCAAAAAGCAGTTAAAGCTTTTTCATAAAATGTTTTATTTTACATGTTCAAAAAAGCTTCTTTTTTCTTTTTGCATAACTTTTTTTTCACAAAAAAAGTTGTTTAAGTCATAAAAAAGTTGTTTAAAGCTTATTCACAAAAAAAGTTGTTTAAAGCTTTTTCACAAAAAAGTTATTTAAAGCTTTTCAACAAAAAGTTGTTAAAGGCTTTTTCACAAAAAATTCTTTAAAGCGTTTTCAAAAAAAGGCTTTTTCACAAAAAAAGAGCTTTAAAGCTCATTCACAAAAAAGCTGTAAAAATCATTTTCAAAAAATTACATACAAAATTTTTTCACCAAAGAGCGGTTAAAACCTTTTTCACAAAATGTTGTCAAAAGCTTTTTCAGAAAAACCAATGCTTTACTGCAAAAAGCTTTTTAATAAAAATGATGGAAAAAAAGTTATCTTGACGCTATTCTAACGTCTCATAAAGGGCCAAAAATAGGCTTTTTCAAATTTCAGGACACAATATCTCGAATACCAGATGTGATGGAGAAATTCATCAGCTCAATTTTTTGTAAAAGTTTACTTTGGTCTCTAGGTTAATAATTTGTCGGCCTGTGTAATTGAAGGCCAAAAGTAAAAAAATTTGTTTACTAAAAACATTTCATCCTGCTTACTTTCACTTATTTTTATTTTTTTTTTGTTGGAAATTCTTCGTATGCACCAATCACGTATGCCCCATAAAATGTTTTTTTCTTTACTTATTCTTTCTACCTTACAACCATAATCAAGTGTATAAATGATAATGGTTTTTATTATATAAATAATGCATGATTGCATGATAAATTCTAATATAAATTAAGAAAAAACTGAATAATTTTTACAACTCTATAGGGGTTTGCAAACAAATCAGTCATAAATTGAAATTTGTTTTTGGATACTTTTTCTTAAAAATTTTAAGTTTCTTACAGAAGGGGTCATATTGTATATTTAAATCATTGACAATTGTTTATAATGACTATGATTTCCTTTAACAAAAACCGTATAATTTTTGCAAGCCTTTCGGCAATTTATTTATGTGCGAATCTGTTTATCTAATATTAGGTTTTTTTCTTTTTATGGTTGTTAGTTTTGCTTAAATTTTCTGTGTTTTTTTCCTGCCACAAATAAAGTCATTAAATTGTAAAGTTTATGTTTGGCCTTTTTTCTGCTTTTTTGTCTATTTGTTAGAGTTTTGCTTTAACTAAATTATTATTTACTAGGATTTTAAGGCTATTTGTATGTATGTATGAATGTATGTTGACTTAAATGTAGTTTTGTTTATTTATATTTTATACAAATTGTCGTTGTAGTTATTCGTGTTTATAAAATGTATAATTTTATGACTTTTGAGATATGTTTTTTTTCGGATTTCAAAAAAAAAAATATTATTAATAAATTACCTTAGTACAAGTTGTATTAATAAATTGTTAAAAGTTAAGTTATATTCAAGAGAAATTTGATAATATTTCTATGGAAAATTAATTAAGCTTTTTAGTTTGATAAGTTTGTTTAATAATCTTATTGCATATACATTTTGTGACACCAAGCTTTTTTTAAAATACTTTTTGTTTTAACAAGAACTTTTTCTTAAAAAGTATCAAAAGCTTTTTGGTAAAAAGCTATTCCAAACGAGCTTTTAGGCTATAAAGCCGTAAAAGAAAAGTTAAAAAAAACGTTTTCTTTTTCATAAAAAAGCGTTTCTAAAAATTAATAAAATTCTTTTTTTTAATCAACAAGAAGCTTTTTCAAATCAATAAATAGCCTTTTTAATAAAAACGTTAGTTCTAGTTTAGTTCTAGTTCAGTTCTAGTTCAGTTCTAGTTCAGTTCTGGTTCAGTTCTAGTTCAGTTCTAGTTCAGTTCTAGTTCTATTCTAGTTCAGTTCTAGTTCAGTTCTAGTTCAGTTCTAGTTCAGTTCTAGTTCAGTTCTAGTTCAGTTCTAGTTCAGTTCTAGTTCAGTTCTAGTTCAGTTCTAGTTCAGTTCTAGTTCAGTTCTAGTTCAGTTCTAGTTCAGTTCTAGTTCAGTTCTAGTTCAGTTCTAGTTCTAGTTCAGTTCTAGTTCAGTTCTAGTTCAGTTCTAGTTCAGTTCTAGTTCAGTTCTAGTTCAGTTCTAGTTCAGTTCTAGTTCAGTTCTAGTTCAGTTCTAGTTCAGTTCTAGTTCAGTTCTAGTTCAGTTCTAGTTCAGTTCTAGTTCAGTTCTAGTTCTAGTTCAGTTCTAGTTCAGTTCTAGTTCAGTTCTAGTTCAGTTCTAGTTCAGTTCTAGTTCAGTTCTAGTTCAGTTCTAGTTCAGTTCTAGTTCAGTTCTAGTTCAGTTCTAGTTCAGTTCTAGTTCAGTTCTAGTTCAGTTCTAGTTCAGTTCTAGTTCAGTTCAGTTCAGTTCTAGTTCAGTTCTAGTTCAGTTCTAGTTCAGTTCTAGTTCAGTTCTAGTTCAGTTCTAGTTCAGTTCTAGTTCAGTTCTAGTTCAGTTCTAGTTCAGTTCTAGTTCAGTTCTAGTTCAGTTCTAGTTCAGTTCTATTTCATTTCTAGTTCAGTTCTAGTTCAGTTCTAGTTCAGTTCTAGTTCAGTTCTAGTTCAGTTCTAGTTCAGTTCTAGTTCAGTTCTAGTTCAGTTCTAGTTCAGTTCTAGTTCAGTTCTAGTTCTGTTCTAGTTCAGTTCTAGTTCAATTCTAGTTCTAGTTAAACAATATATTAAATCAATAAAAACTTTGTTTAAATCAATAAAAAGCTTTTTTTTAATGTATATACTTTGTCTTTGAGATAATATAAAAAGCTTTTGCTAAAAAGCTATTTTTAAAAAAAGCCATAAAAACCTTTTTAAAAACAAAAACTTAAAAAATCTGTAAACAATTCAACTTTAGTGTGATTAGATTAAAGTATTTTTTGCGAAATCCATGAATAATTTCTAAATAATCACCAAATTCATTTAAATCTCCAAAAGATTTTCCCATAATTTCCATTATTGTTCATTTTAAACTAAATTTGCATAAATTTAAGGCACTCCCAGCATTTAACACTTTTATTTATTTTTTTCAACGATTTCCTCCATAATATTTTACAATGAATTTTCTCTTGCTGTGAATTAGTTCATAACTAAATGTATTTATAACAAAAATTATCTGAAAAAATAAACCACAAACAAAAAAATCATAATATTACACACATATTAGTAATGGTATAATAAAAAAAACACGTATAAAAAATATAAATAAATTTATATAAAATTTTTATTAACCGCCAATAAAATATGACACCCTTTCTACTTTTATCATTTTAAAAACAATGGAAAAAGTGGGTGTTAACTTGGCTTTTTGTGAATGAGTTTGATGCTGGTGTTTTTTTCAAATAAAACTGTCTTGTTATTGAAGATGCAATAGACACCCACATAATGATGTTGTTTATGATGATGATTTAAAGAGGAAGTTGTTTGTTTTGCTTAAATGTTAAATCACAAATCAAAAACAAACAAAAAAATAATTAATAAAATCACCAAAACAAGTAATTATAAAATTTATTTAAAAACTTTTGAATTATATTGAGAATTATAGTAGGTAGCTAGATGTTGTCTAGTGTGAAATAGCAGTAGCACACATTTCCACACTATCTCAAAACCATCATATTGTTGAAAGGAGCATACACATCCACTTTTATTCTATTGACTTTTTTAATTATTAATTCAAACTAAAATTCCTTTAACAAATACTTCCTTAATTAAATTTTATTTTTTATAAAGCCTTTTTCTATAAAATTTTCTTTAAATTTATTACTTTTTTTAACAAACAAAATAACAATTAAAACTTGATATTTATGCATATTTAATCTCTTTAAGCTTTTCTAGAAAATATATTTTTTTGTCTGCCAATAATTACATGAAAATATAAAAGAAATATAATAAAATTTTAATCTTAATAGCTGCACTATAAAATTAAAATGTATAGCATAAAACTGTCTACAGTCTACAGCAGTTTTATACTTAAATTAAAAAAAGAACAAATAATATAATCATATAAATTTCTATAAGCCTTAAGGGATTTTTTCATTTATACCTCCCTGATGGTCGGATTGTTTTTATATTTTATACTAATTACCAATTAACTTTTTGTGATATGATTATACTTATTACAAATATTTTAAAATAAAGGGGCAGAATTATATAGAATATACAAACATCTATGTACTGTAGCAGAACTTTTTATATTTAGAAGGGGAATACTATGCAATATCCGGCTTAAGAAATATCTATTAAAACAAATTTTTGAGATTGTAAATATGAAATATGGATCAATAAAAAAAATTTCTTTATTCATAACATTTTATTATAATTAAATTTAAAATATAAAATTGAGTTTAAGGCTTCCAACGCTACTTAAGATGTTTATTTTATACTACTAGTTCAGTTATAAATCTGTTCTAGATCACTAGTCAGTTCGTTAGTTCTAGTTCAGTTCTAGTCAGTCTAGTTCAGTTCTAGTTCGTTTAGTTCAGTCTAGTTCAGTTAGTAGTTCAGTTCAGTTCAGTTAGTCAGTTCTAGTTCAGTTCTAGTTCAGTTCTAGTTCAGTTCTAGTTCAGTTCTAGTTCAGTTCTAGTTCAGTTCTAGTTCAGTTCTAGTTCAGTTCTAGTTCAGTTCTAGTTTAGTTCTAGTTCAGTTAGTTCAGTTCTAGTTCAGTTCTAGTCAGTTCTAGTTCAATTCTAGTTCAATTTCTAGTTCAGTTCTAGTTCAGTTCTAGTTCAGTTCTAGTTCAGTTCTAGTTCAGTTCTAGTTCAGTTCTAGTTCAGTTCTAGTTCAGTTCTAGTTCAGTTCTAGTTCAGTTCTAGTTCAGTTCTAGTTCAGTTCTAGTTTCAGTTCTAGTTCAGTTCTAGTTCAGTTCTAGTTCAGTTCTAGTTCAGTTCTAGTTCAGTTCTAGTTCAGTTCTAGTTCAGTTCTAGTTCAGTTCTAGTTCAGTTCTAGTTCAGTTCTAGTTCAGTTCTAGTTCAGTTCTAGTTCAGTTCTAGTTCAGTTCTAGTTCAGTTCTAGTTCAGTTCTAGTTCAGTTCTAGTTCAGTTCTAGTTCAGTTCTAGTTCAGTTCTAGTTCAGTTCTAGTTCAGTTCTAGTTCAGTTCTAGTTCAGTTCTAGTTCAGTTCTAGTTCAGTTCTAGTTCAGTTCTAGTTCAGTTCTAGTTCAGTTCTAGTTCAGTTCTAGTTCAGTTCTAGTTCAGTTCTAGTTCAGTTCTAGTTCAGTTCTAGTTCAGTTCTAGTTCAGTTCTAGTTCAGTTCTAGTTCAGTTCTAGTTCAGTTCTAGTTCAGTTCTAGTTCAGTTCTAGTTCAGTTCTAGTTCAGTTCTAGTTCAGTTCTAGTTCAGTTCTAGTCAGTTCTAGTTCAGTTCTAGTTCAGTTCTAGTTCAGTTCTAGTTCAGTTTAGTTCAGTATAGTTCTAGTTCAGTTCTATTTCAGTTCTAGTTCAGTTCTAGTTCAGTTCTAGTTCAGTTCTAGTTCAGTTCTTCAGTTCTAGTTCAGTTCTAGTTTAGTAGTTCAGTTCTAGTTCAGTTCTAGTTCAGTTCTAGTTCAGTTCTAGTTCAGTTCTAGTTCAGTTCTAGTTCAGTTCTAGTTCAGTTCTAGTTCAGTTCTAGTTCAGTTCTAGTTCAGTTCTAGTTCAGTTCTAGTTCAGTTCTAGTTCAGTTCTAGTTCAGTTCTAGTTCAGTTCTAGTTCAGTTCTAGTTCAGTTCTAGTTCAGTTCTAGTTCAGTTCTAGTTCAGTTCTAGTTCAATTCTAGTTCAGTTCTAGTTCAGTTCTAGTTCAGTTCTAGTTCAGTTCTAGTTCAGTTCTAGTTCAGTTCTAGTTCAGTTCTAGTTCAGTCTAGTTCAGTTCTAGTTCAGTTCTAGTTCAGTTCTAGTTCAGTTCTTAGTTCAGTCTAGTTCAGTTCTAGTTCAGTTCTAGTTTCAGTTCTAGTTCAGTTCTAGTTCAGTCTAGTTCAGTTCTAGTTTCAGTTCTAGTTCAGTTCTAGTTCAGTTCTAGTTCAGTTCTAGTTCAGTTCTAGTTCAGTTCTAGTTCAGTTCTAGTTCAGTTCTAGTTCAGTTCAGTCTAGTCAGTTCTAGTTCAGTTCTAGTTCAGTTCTAGTCAGTTCTAGTTCAGTTCTAGTTCAGTTCTAGTTCAGTTCTAGTTCATTTCTAGTTCAGTTCTAGTCTCAGTTCTAGTTCAGTTCTAGTTCAGTTCTAGTTCAGTTCTAGTTCAGTTCTAGTTCAGTTCTAGTTCAGTTTCTAGTTCAGTTCTAGTTCAGTTCTAGTTCAGTTCTAGTATCAGTTCAGTTCAGTTCAGTAGTTCAGTTCTAGTTCAGTTCTAGTTCAGTTCTAGTTCAGTTCTAGTTCAGTTCTAGTTCAGTTTCTAGTTCAGTTCTAGTTCAGTTCTAGTTCAGTTCTAGTTCAGTTCTAGTTCAGTTCTAGTTCAGTTCTAGTTCAGTTCTAGTTCAGTTCTAGTTCAGTTCTAGTTCAGTTCTAGTTCAGTTCTAGTTCAGTTCTAGTTCAGTTCTAGTTCAGTTCTAGTTCAGTTCTAGTTCAGTTCTAGTTCAGTTCTAGTTCAGTTCTAGTTCAGTTCTAGTTCAGTTCTAGTTCAGTTCTAGTTCAGTTCTAGTTCAGTTCTAGTTCAGTTCTAGTTCAGTTCTAGTCAGTTCTAGTTCAGTTATGTTCAGTTCTAGTTCAGTTCTAGTTCAGTTCTAGTTCAGTTCTAGTTCAGTTCTAGTTCAGTTCTAGTTCAGTTCTAGTTCAGTTCTAGTTCAGTTCTAGTTCGTAGTTCAGTTCTAGTTCATTCTAGTTCAGTTCTAGTTCAGTTCTAGTTCAGTTCTAGTTCAGTTCTAGTTCAGTTCTAGTTCAGTTCTAGTTCAGTTCTAGTTCAGTTTCTAGTTCAGTTTCTAGTTCAGTTCTAGTTCAGTTCTAGTTCAGTTCTAGTTCAGTTCTAGTCAGTTCTAGTTCAGTTCTAGTTCAGTAGTCAGTTCTAGTTCAGTTCTAGTTCAGTTCTAGTTCAGTTCTAGTTCAGTTCTAGTTCAGTTCTAGTTCAGTTCTAGTTCAGTTCTAGTTCAGTTCTAGTTCAGTTCTAGTTCAGTTCTAGTTCAGTTCTAGTTCAGTTCTAGTTCAGTTCTAGTTCAGTTCTAGTTCAGTTCTAGTTCAGTTCTAGTTCAGTTCTAGTTCAGTTCTAGTTCAGTTCTAGTTCAGTTCTAGTTCAGTTCTAGTTCAGTCTAGTTCAGTTCTAGTTCAGTTCTAGTTCAGTTCTAGTTCAGTTCTAGTTCAGTTCTAGTTCAGTTCTAGTTCAGTTCTAGTTCAGTTCTAGTTCAGTTCTAGTTCAGTTCTAGTTCAGTTCTAGTTCAGTTCTAGTTCAGTTCTAGTTCAGTTCTAGTTCAGTTCTAGTTCAGTTCTAGTTCAGTTCTAGTTCAGTTCTAGTTCAGTTCTAGTTCAGTTCTAGTTCAGTTCTAGTTCAGTTCTAGTTCAGTTCTAGTTCAGTTCTAGTTCTAGTTCAGTTCTATTTCAGTTCTAGTTCAGTTCTAGTTCAGTTCTAGTTCAGTTCTAGTTCAGTTCTAGTTCAGTTCTAGTTCAGTTCTAGTTTAGTTCTAGTTCAGTTCTAGTTCAGTTCTAGTTCAGTTCTAGTTCAGTTCAGTTCTAGTTCAGTTCTAGTTCAGTTCTAGTTCAGTTCTAGTTCAGTTCTAGTTCAGTTCTAGTTCAGTTCTTTCAGTTCTAGTTCAGTTCTAGTTCAGTTCTAGTTCAGTTCTAGTTCAGTTTCTAGTTCAGTTCTAGTTCAGTTCTAGTTCAGTTCTAGTTCAGTTCTAGTTCAGTTCTAGTTCAGTTCTAGTTCAGTTCTAGTTCAGTTCTAGTTCAGTTCTAGTTCAGTTCTAGTTCTAGTTCAGTTCTATTTCAGTTCTAGTTCAGTTCTAGTTCAGTTCTAGTTCAGTTCTAGTTCAGTTCTAGTTCAGTTCTAGTTCAGTTCTAGTTCAGTTCTAGTTCAGTTCTAGTTCAGTTCTAGTTCAGTTCTAGTTCAGTTCTAGTTCAGTTCTAGTTCAGTTCTAGTTCAGTTCTAGTTCAGTTCTAGTTCAGTTCTAGTTCAGTTCTAGTTCAGTTCTAGTTCTAGTTCAGTTCTAGTTCAGTTCTAGTTCAGTTCTAGTTCAGTTCTAGTTCAGTTCTAGTTCAGTTCTAGTTTCAGTTCTAGTTCGTTCTAGTTCAGTTCTAGTTCAGTTCTAGTTCAGTTCTAGTTCAGTTCTAGTTCAGTTCTAGTCAGTTCTAGTTCAGTTTCTAGTTCAGTTCTAGTTCAGTTCTAGTTCAGTTCTAGTTCAGTTCTAGTTCAGTTCTAGTTCAGTTCTAGTTCAGTTCTAGTCAGTTCTACTTCAGTTCTACTGCAGTTCTACTTCAGTTCTACTGCAGTTCTACTTCAGTTCTAGTTCAATTCTAGTTCAGAATATGGAGTATTATATTTACACTATACGCTTTTTATACAGCATTTGAAAGCCTTTTTAAACTTTGGCCTTTCGGCTTTTTTAAAGTTTTAAAGTTTGTGTCTTAAGTCTTTTGTTTTTTATTAGGCTCGTAAGACGTGTACAGAATTTGTCATATTTTGTATTTAAGCATCAGTTCGTTTATGATAAAAAAATAAAAAAATATATTCCCAGATTAAACAATTTTTTTATCTAAACATTTCCATAAAAATAATGTGTTTTTAATGGCTTTCCAGCAGATATTTTATCACAATTAAAAAACATCATTAAAACCATTTAAACAAAATTATAATTACAAATTGTTTTCAAACTAATTTTAACACTAAATACATGAAAGTAATGGAATACAAATTTTTTGCTTCCTCCTTCTTCTCTTTCTTTTAAAAACTTCTTCACACAACATAATTAGAAATAAGATTTATTATTTTGTCAACGCCTTTTGCTTAAATAATTGGCTAATTTTCGTGAAGTTCTAAAGAAAAATTAAAATTTCTTTTAAGAGAAGAAACTCTTAAAAATTGTTTTCTAAAAAAAAGAAATCTTAAGATTACTTCAAAAATATTACGAAAAAAAAGTTAAGCATTCAGCTCAAATAATAACTATAAACCAGCGAAAAAGAAATATAATTTATGAGAAACTTTAAGATGCGTTGACATTTATTTAATTTTTTTTTTCAGTTTATTTTCTTATTTTAAGAAAGAAAAACATAAAAATGTTTATTAAGCGAAAGAATATCAAAATTCTTTCTAAAACTTTGTGGTTAATTGGTATGTAGATGTTAAACACAAGATTGTTTACAGCAGTGGTTGGCACACAGAGAATATGAGGAACCTTTTTGAGCATAAAATCCACGATTGTTATTTAATTACTCTACTAGTTGCTGTGTTCTATGAAAGCTGTTTAGCTCAAAATACTTGACTCCTAGTGCCGTTCACTGCTTACAACCACTTACTGATATTTTTATAAGAAAAATTCTCTTTTTATTTCCTTGAGTGTTTATAACTACAGCTTAAGCCAGACGACATGGCATGCATAAAGTTATTCCTAGAATTTGTAAAGAAACCAAATTATTATTCTAAGCTGGAATGCTAAGTATAGTTAAACATCTAACAGTTAGATTTATTTTAATTATTAAACATTAAAGTATAAAATAAAAGCAAATAATTCGTCATAACAGCTGTATGTTTAATACTTGTTATGGTTTTTTTTCTATTCACCTATCTTGTTAATATTTAACAACCAAGATTAAATCAGTCGTTTTGTTGTTAGTTTAAATTAAACAATTAAAAAATTAGTTGTTCATAATATAAGGCAATTTGTGACGGCTTTTTATTAATTATAAAGTATTTAATAAATCAACATTCGAAATGACCCACCCCTGATATGTTTTTAATATAATTTTGTTTTTCATATTGCAGACATTTGTTATTTTTTTTAGTTGGAAAAATATTTACATAATTTTTAGAATTTATTTTAAATAACTATTGAAAGATTAAGGGAGGAGTTGTTGTATTTAATTTTGAATTTATTATATTTCTAATTAATCACCTGTTGCAGAACTGATTTAATCTACCTAAATTTACATTTTGTAGACTAAAGTTAAGACAGAAAAATGGTAATTACTTAACAATGTCCCAAACATTGTTTAATAATTCTATATTAAAACCACAAATGTTCATTTGTAGAAAAACATTTTTGAAAGTTGTCTTTAAACCTTTCAGTTCTATTTCAGTTCTAGTTCAAGTTCAGTTCTAGTTCAGTTCTAGTTCAGTTCTAGTCCAGTTCTAGTTCAGTTCTACTTCAGTTCTAGTTCAGTTCTAGTTCAGTTCTAGTTCAGTTCTAGTTCAGTTCTAGTTCAGTTCTAGTTCAGTTCTAGTTCAGTTCTAGTTCAGTTCTAGTTCAGTTCTAGTTCAGTTCTAGTTCAGTTTCTAGTTCAGTTCTAGTTCAGTTCTAGTTCAGTTCTAGTTCAGTTCTAGTTCAGTTCTAGTTCAGTTCTAGTTCAGTTCTAGTTCAGTTCTAGTTCAGTTCTAGTTCAGTTCTAGTTCAGTTCTAGTTCAGTTCTAGTTCAGTTCTAGTTCAGTTCTAGTTCAGTTCTAGTTCAGTTCTAGTTCAGTTCTAGTTCAGTTCTAGTTCAGTTCTAGTTCAGATTCTAGTTCAGTTCTAGTTCAGTTCTAGTTCAGTTCTAGTTCAGTTCTAGTTCAGTTCTAGTTCAGTTCTAGTTCAGTTCTAGTTCAGTTCTAGTTCAGTTCTAGTTCAGTTCTAGTTCAGTTCTAGTTCAGTTCTAGTTCAGTTCTAGTTCAGTTCTAGTTCAGTTCTAGTTCAGTTCTAGTTCAGTTCTAGTTCAGTTCTAGTTCAGTTCTAGTTCAGTTTAGTCTAGTTCAGTTCTAGTTCAGTTCTAGTTCAGTTCTAGTTCAGTTCTAGTTCAGTTCTAGTTCAGTTCTAGTTCAGTTCTAGTTCAGTTCTAGTTCAGTTCTAGTTCAGTTCTAGTTCAGTTCTAGTTCAGTTCTAGTTCAGTTCTAGTTCAGTTCTAGTTCAGTTCTAGTTCAGTTCTAGTTCAGTTCTAGTTCAGTTCTAGTTCAGTTCTAGTTCAGTTCTAGTTCAGTTCTAGTTCAGTTCTAGTTCAGTTCTAGTTCAGTTCTAGTTCAGTTCTAGTTCAGTTCTAGTTCAGTTCTAGTTCAGTTCTCAGTTCTAGTTCGTTCTGTTCAGTTAATGTTCAGGTCTAGTTCAGTTTCTCGTTCAGTTATAGTTCAGTTATAGTCAGTTCTAGTTCATTCTAGTTCAGTCTAGTTAAGTTCTAGTTCAGTTCTAGTTTCAGTTCTAGTTTAGTTCTAGTTCATTTCAGGTCAGTTCTAGTTCTTTCCTAGATAATTGAAAATCGAGAAAATACTCGAAATTTACTTTCGAACACCAAAAAGCTTTCATGAGAAAGTTTTTGGTAACAAATGGTTATAAAAGCTTTTTCAAAATTTGTTCTGTATTAAGCAAATTTAACATAGAAAACTCAAAAAGCTTAATAAAAGAAAATTGTATCTATGAGAAATTAACCATTAAAAACTTTTTCTAATACAAAATACATTCGTCATCAGAAACTTAATTATTAATTAAAAATGGTCGAAACTTTAAGCATTTCAAAAAGTGTTCAAGTAAAACAACATCCCAAAGTCCTTAGAAATCGTTTTTAATAAAAAATTTTACCAAAAAAAAGACAAAAACTTTTAAAAATATTCATCCAATATTCAAGCTTTATTTAACGAAAAGTATATTTAACTTTTCTTAAGCTTTTTTCACAAAAAATTTTAAATATGCTCTACCAATAAACTGAAAGAAAGTTTAAAAAAACTATTATCAAACAAATTGTTTTAAAAAGCTTTTTTATGTGTTTATCTTAAACAACTGCAAATTGTCAGTTTTTTTTTAATTAATAGAAAAAATGAAAAAGCTTTATGTAGCAAAAAGCTTGTGTTCATGAAAAACTTGAAGAAATAAACTTCAAAAGCTTTCTACGAAAAATATTTATGAAAAAAGTTTTAAAGTTTAGAAAAGCTTTTATCGAACAAATTGTTTTAGAAAGCTTTTTAAAACGTTTTTCAGCAGCAGATTTTAAAAATTGTTTAGAAAAAGCTCTAACTGAAAAAATCAAAAAGCTTTATTTACAAATGGTATCTTTTAACCAAACATTTAAGTTAAAATAAAAAAAAAACTTTTTAAATAAAAAACCAACTTTGTTCATTAGAATATCCAAGTTATAAAAAAAGCTATTATTAAACAAGTTGTTTTAAAACGCTTTTATATGATTTTATCTTAAAGAATACAAAATAAATAATACAAAAGCTTTATGTAGCAAAACACTCTTTTTCATGAAAAGCTTGAACAAATATACTTAAAAAGCTTTCTTAGAAAATACTAATGTAAAAAATTTCAAAGTTTAAAAATAGCTTTTGTGGAAAAAAATAGTTTTAAAAAGCTTTTTAAGCATGTTTTTGCAACAGATTTTTCAATTTCTTATTAAAAAGTATTTTAGAAAAAGCTCAAAAACCCTAACAGAAAAAAAAATCAAAAAAGCTTTTATAAATTACAATAACAAATTTTTTTAATAAAAAATTTTTTTTTATGAAAAAGCTTTTTGATTAAAAATCTAACTTTGTTCATTAGAAAATCCAAAAATCTTTAACTTAAAAGGCAAAGCTCCTTGTTCCACAAAAGTTTAAAAAAGCTTTAAAGCTTAAAGCTTTTTTGAAAATATAAATAACAACAATTATAGTAAATAAAAGCTTTTTCCATCTGAAAAGAAATTTCCTAAAAATAGCTAATTTTAACTCCTCTGCACTCTTACCATTTCAAAACTGGGAACAATTATCTTCACATTTTTGCATCGCTTTTTAAAGTAATGAATTCAAAAATATGTTTTAATCTTAATCTATGGAAGACACTACCCCCAAATAAGACAATTATTAATTATATAAAGAATTGATTGATGATTTCATAAATTTCAAGTTTGTAACTTAAGTCTTTTGTTTTTGAACTTATGGTTTATAAACAACAAGCTTCATTCTTAAGTCTTTTGTTTTTTTTTTTAAGTTTTCTTTTTCTATATAAACATTCAAAAAACAATTACTTTTACCATATGGCTATAAAAAAAAGAAAACAAGCTTCTTTATTATAGCCAACAAATTGTATAATAAAATTGCTCAATTTGTTGCTGTTGTTATTAGTATACTCTACATTACATTGTTCTTTGTTTTTTTTTTTTTTTTTGTATATACTATTTCTACTTCATTGACCGCACAATGACCCACAAAAATATCTGAATTTGTAATTTTTCTATATAATTTTATTAATTGATTTAGCTGTTTAACTAAAAAATCTACTACTACAAATATTTTTGTATATATTCTCAAATTCATGGCAGACAATTTGCAAACTAATGAAAATATTGTTTTATTTGTAAAAATAATCTTTAGCTAACTTCTCTACTGCTGCTGCTGCTTTGAAATCATTGAAATCTTGTTAGAAAGAAAACAGGATTTTATTTCAAAATTTTTTTTTTTATTTCAAAAAAAATTTTATTAACAGTATGGTAGAAGTTGTTGTTATTTGTTATTACTCGATTTGCTTTTGATGTTGTGGTTGTTGTTGGATTTTAACATACAATTGCTGGAAGCTTAAGAGAAAAAAATGTATTTTGTCGGTTAAACTGACCCACTTTCAATGTGAATGTATAGTATATATACACAAGATTTCTTATATATAAACATGGAACAAGTAGTTTTAGTTGTTTTCATACTAAAAAAATGTATTGGATTCTACAGCAACTGTTGCAGCAGCCGCAGCAGCATTAAATAGTAACTTGGCAACATGAGTTGTTGTTTGCAGTTTTACAAATTTGTAGGCATTTGTATTTTTTCTCTATGGCATTTTTTTTTTTTTTTTTGCTTTTTTGCATTTAGAAAGTTTAACAGTGAATCCGTAATAAGAGGATTTTGTTTTTCAGCTGCAGCCCAAAAAGGAAATAAATAATAAAAAAAATAAACATTTGATCTTACCTCTCAAACAGAAAAGGTAAAAAAATTTTACTTTGCAGAAGATGATGTTAAGAAAATGCATTTGATTTTTTGACTTTGATAAGACGTTAGGAGAAACACAAACCGCCATCACTACCAACCAACCAAAAACCAACTAAGCATCACTACAATCCCAGAAAAATAAATAAAATGTTGAGATAACAATTTATACATCACGTTTTAAAGTTTGATTGTGTTGTTCTCTTGGCAAAAAAAAAAAGATGGGGTAAACCACCACTTTTTAAAAAGAGGATGACTTTTTCTTCTTACAGATGTGGGTGAACAAAAAATTAGATAAAAATTGCTACAGCTCTTTTTCTTCTCTTTTTTTTCGTCTGTTTGCCAAAATTAGATGATATTTCATTGTCAGTTTGTAGATATTAGTGTTAAGTGGGCAGTAGCGTAGCCTAGTTTGTAGGCTTTTCTTTTAGAAGTTAAAAAAAAGATAAGTTTTTTAAACAAATGTTTAAATTTAAACTAAAGATAAAATTCTTGTAAGTAGAGATTCTTTTTTGTGTTAAGATTTAAATAATTACCAAAATTTATTTTAGATTAAACATGATTGCTTTACAGTTGGGGAATTTGTGGTAAACTAATTTGTCTAGATAATAGAGTAACATAACTTATATTTAAGTAAAAAGGAAACATTAGTTATAAGTCCCCTCCATGCTCAAGCAAAATGTTGCTTTTAGACCTTACATATGTATTCTCAAAACAGACTTAATTGAATTATCAAAAGTCTTAATAATTATACATGAATATTAAATGTTATTTTAAATTATTGTATCTCTTTAACATTTATGTTAATTATTACAATTTATACATACATACACATGTATTCTATGTAAATTTGAAGTGATTAAGATCATTAGTTTCCGCTTTTATTAAAAAGTTAACTTTCAACTTGTAAACAAGGTGAAGATAATTTTGTTCAATGAACCCAGTTTATCTCATTTTCATACCCTCCCTACATCACGTACAGTACAGGTCGCAAGTGTAGATTGATTACAAAAGTTACATGTAGGGTATAAACGACGCACCACTTTTGACCTAAAGCCCCTTATAAGACCCCGTATCTGTGACAAATCTTATAAAATAATAAACCAATAAGAATGTATAGTCGGGCATATCCGGCCATATACACCAGTGAGTATGTTAAAAATATGGATTATTTTTCTAATAGTTAATAAAGCATTTTACCTCAATTCCGAAATATTAAAGTTATTTATGCAGAATTTCATTGTGATACTAAAAATGAATATTCACCCTCAAGTCATTTACTGAAGGGGACTGAGAGCTAGGGTCAAATGATCATTACTAAAATAAGCAGAATCATAAAAACTTATATAAAACTAACATTTGACGATTTTTGTAGAGGTTTTACAATATTTAACCTAATTATAAACTCAAAAGCCCTATTCGGGGGATACGGTTGTTTGGGGCTAGAGGCGAAATAATGGACCGATTTCAATCATATTCAATTGGCTTCGTCCTTGGGTCAAAAGAAATTATCTTAAAAATTGTGACCTGTAGCGTCTGCACAATGTTTGAATGGTCACACAAACGGACAGACAGATAGATAGACTGACGGACAGTCAGACAGACAAACAGACATACATACGGACGGACAGACAGATAGACGGACAGACATACAGACTTACAGACGGACAGAGCGATATAGCTTGACCGAAAGTAATTCTGAGCCGATTGGAATACTTTAAGGTGTAGGACTAATATTTTTGGCAGTTACAAACATCAACACATCAGTTATATGTAGTAGAAGGCAGTATGTGCCTGTAAGAAAACCTTTGGGAAAAGATGGAGCCTTAAACCATACATTGTGAACTAGATGTACACCGCTGTCATAAGACCTCTTTTGACCTACAGAGCTCTTATTTGGTGGAAAGCGGTGGATACCAAGACTTACCTCTCTATTCTAAACAAGGTACAAAGATTAGCATATCTTGCAATCATTGGCTGTTTGAGCTCCACCCCTCAGGCTAGTCTAGAGACAATGCTAAATATAACTCAACTTGATATATATGTATATATCAAATGCATTTCTGCTAAATCTGCTCTACGACTTAAATAGTCGAACGGACATGATCGAATTGCTCATGACACCATCCTCCAAAAGATAGGAAGAGATCGGACTGCATACTATCCACACTAAATTTTAATAGGTAACTAATTTTAAATGGTAACTCTATCAAAATTGATTGATGACTGGGCTTTGAGTGAGGCGGTGGTTAATTACACCAAATGTAGAATATCGAGACTGCTCTGGCCCACTCTGACAACGGATAGGACTAGGACTCTTTTGTCTCTTACTAAGAACTCGATTAGGCTTCTAATTGGTATAATTACTGGACACTGTTTGATTGGACATATGTATGTGGGAACGTATGGGCTACCCACGTTATAGCTACTGTAAAAGCTGTTTGGACGAAGAAGAAGTGGAATCGGTACAACACCTTCTATGTGACTGCCCAGCCTTACAAGAGCACAAACTACTCTATGATCTCGACTGCCTCAGGGATGCTTCACTAGTAAACAAGACCGGTTTTATTAGAAACACCGGCTGGTTTTCACGGAGACCGCAAGAACAAAGTAGTCAACGAAATTAGGGAGGGAAACCATTCTCAAAACATAAGGGAATGGCAATTCTAAGAGTATCACAATGGGCCACAAAGACGCCGAGTGAACTCGCTAACTTATGAGCAACCCACGTAACCTAACATAACCTACCTAGTAGTCATTGGAAAAAAGTTCTGGTGTAAGTACAAGTCATTGCTATGTAAATTGATAGTTAGTGTTTTAGACGGTCTGACCGGACGAAAACAATTTGGTTCGATTCTCACCAAAGCCACTGGTAAAGGATTACACAATATGTCCAATAGAGGACCACTATTAGATCTCTATTAGAGGCATAGGTGTATTTATTCGAATTTGAAATAAGATTCATAACTTACTAACTAAACTATATATTAGCTTGGGTCGAAATTTACTTCTTCGCTTGGAACAACTTCTAATAGATTGTGTGGTATTATTCGGTAAAAACTATATTTTGGTACTTTTTAGTACTCCATGTATATTGTTAACCAGTGAATATACAATTAAAATTGTAACTCATTCCTAACTTATCGCAAAAGAAATGGAAATATATATTTAGAACTTTTTGGATATTGTGACATTTAAGGTTACATATTTTTGGAAAAAAGTTCCAAAAGGCGGTAAAAACCAGTTATTCCATTTCTATGCTAAGCACACTAGGTATAGCTAGTTCATTGCAATGGGTCTATGAGAAATCTTTTCCACAAAAAAAATTCTTTTTATGGCAAATAATCACATTTCTCAGAAAAAATATGTCTTTTAATTTTAATAAAAACTGTTAATTTCGAAAGTCTGAGAAATTTGTTTACACAAAAGCTGATATAACCATTTTTGGTTATAACTTCAATTAACATCAAAATATTAAAATGTGCTAAACAAACACCGCTAAGTCACACCTTTCAAATTATTTAGTCATCTGTAGAAATCTCTTAAAATAAACTAAATAAAATCAATATTAAACAAAATGGAATGTAATAATTATACCCTACACCACTTTAGTGGGGAGGCTATGTATATTGGGTTTATGCTGATGTTTGTAACGCACAATAATATTGGTCCTATACCCATCATAAAGTATACCAATCGGCTTAGAATCATTTTCTGAGTCGATTTTGTAATGTCCGTCCGTCTGTCTGTCTGTCTGTCTGTCTGTCTGTCGGTCTGTCTATTTGCCTGTTTGTCTGTCTGTCTGTTTGTCCGTCTGTCCATCTATGTAAGCCTTGTAATCAAACTACAGGTCGCAAATTTAAAGATTTTAAAGAATTTGGTACATCATCTTATATTGTCCCAGGCACGAAGACTATTGAAAATGGTTAAGATTGGTCCATTATTTCACCTAGCCCCCATACAACTGATCCCGACGAATAGGGCTTTTAAGTTGATAATTATATTTAATATACTCGTATCTTGACAAAAAGCTGCAAAACCAAGTTCTATACTATATATTTGACAACTCTCATGAATTTTATAATTATAGGGTCTCATTTGACCATAGCCCCTATACAAAGCCCCCTTCAAAATTTGTCTTAAATGTCCACAATTTTATTCAACAATAAATGGCTTAAGTATATCTGAGGCAAGGTACAATTCAACTTAAATGCTTTATAATGAAAACTAAATCTCAATTTATTTTTCTAACAGGTGTAGGGTATTATAAGGTCGGCCTCACCCGACTATAATTTCTTACTTGTTTTTAATTTATTTTTTTACTCTATTATTACAATTTGACATTTATTGTTTAAAATTGTGTGTTTTAATAAAATTAATAAATTTTTAGCAACAATCGATACAATAACAACAAAATAAAGTGGAGGTGTAGGCAACATGCTGGTGTTGCAGCCGAACAGTCAGTAATGTTGCATTAGCTATAATCAAAGATTATGTAAATCTTAAGAAACAATAGCAGAGAGATATGAAATAAAATTACAAATTTGGTTATGTGGTTATTTAGTTGAAAATTTAATTTTTTTTTTTGGTAATGACACCATAACAAAACAAAAATTGAAATTGAACCAATTTATTCAAACAAACAAAATCATATCATTTCATTTTTTTTGTAACAGTAGCTTTTTGATTGAAGGTTAGCAAAACCAAAAATAAGACAAAATAAATTTAAATTGATATTGAGTGAATTTTTAATTTCAGTTTTTCTCAGCTGGTTGCACATGTGGGCGCCATTAAGTTCTGACTTAATTTGGTTGTATTTTGTCTAAATTTGTTAGATCTATTGTTAAATCAAACGTTATGGATTAAGGTCACCAGCAGCCGTAGCCGTAGCCTCAGTTTCAGTCTCAATCTTTAACAATTAGAAATTAAAAAAAAAAAATACCGTAAAATTGTTAACATCAATGTGGAGTTTTTTTCTCTTGAAGTATAATTTAATTGTTATGACAATTATTTGAATGATTTATTGAGACTCAAAAAAATTCATACAGTAATTGAAACTGATTTTTATTTTTGCTTAAATGACCTTAATTCTGTTTATTGTTTTTTAAGTTTAAACGCAAAAAGAACCAATTTTTTTTTTTAATTTTTAATACATGATTTGTGATTTCTTATAAATTTTGCTTAACTTTCTAATCTGTAAAGATTTTTTTTTTTTTTTCAAAAACCAACAAAATCTAATTTATTATTTACTTAGAAAACATGAATATGCTAATTTTGTTTATGAAATATTTTTTTATTTGTTAAGCTTCTTCTAATTTTAACCAAATTTAGATTTTCTGGTACAAACCACCACTCATCACTCTGTGTGTAGAAGTGTTAATTAATTGCCTGAGAGAGTTCAGTCTTATAGAAAATTTCCAATAGTTTAGCTTTAAATTTGGGAAAAATACAATTTATTTTATTTTTTAGCATTTCTGTTGTTGAGAACAAAGAAGGCGTTTCTAGTTTTATTTCAACATATTGCAAACAATATGCTTTAGAATACAATATTGTTGTTCACAAAATTAGTTAATAAAAACCAGACTAACATAATATTTATTTGCCTTTTCAAACAGCCATTAATTCATTTTATAGTAACTGCTAATTAATTAAAATTATGCAAATTTTAGTTTTTATGTTTTCAATTTCGTAATAGAAATATATAAGTTCAATGCCTTTTATGGTTTTAATTCGTAATATTGGTGAAAGATTTATGATAGTAAGCTTTTGAAAATATAGATTTTAGGTTATCGTATGATTAGTAAGAAAATGACACCAATAAATTTATTAGGAACTGGATGTTAGTGTAGTATTCTAAAAATAGTGAGAAACTTTTTGAAAGGTTTTTGGTTAAACAAACTATTTAAATGAAAAAAGCCAAAATGTTACGAAATGAAAAATTTTCTTATCGAAAAAGTATTTTTGAAATGTTTATTTAAAAGAAAATATATTCTTGTGAAAAGCTTTCGTAATTTTTTTATTCAAAAGCTTTTAGAAAATGATATTTTATCAAAAGTCTATGCAATTTTTCGGAAAAACTATTTGAAAAAAGCTTACTCATGAAAAAGCTTTTTGTAAAATACCTGTTACATATATACAACTTTTAGCATATTTAGTTATTTTGTAAAAAAGCTTTTTTTGGAAACAAGTTTTTTGATAAAAAATGCTATATGAAACTTTTTTGTTTAAAATCGTTCATTTAAAGCATTTTTCTTAAAAGAATTTTATTCTGAAAAATATTTTGTACAAAGTTTTTTTTTTCGATGAATAAGCTTTTTATGAAAAAACTTTTATATAAGGCGCTTTGTGAAAAGCTTTTATATATACAAATATGTGCCCTTTATTAAAAGGATTTTATAAAATGTTTGTTTAGAAGTAAATCTATTTTGTGAAAAGCTTTTATAATGTTATTATTTAAGAGAGATTTTTTCAAATCAAAAATTCGGTACAAATTTCCGGAAAAAGTCTTTGAAAAAAGTTTTTTCGTGAAAAAGATTAAAAGCCCTATTGAGGAAGTTAAGTTGTATGGGGGTTAGGTGAAATAATGGAATAAAGTTAACCAATAGGCTTTGTCTCTGGTGCAATGGAAGATCATGTGCCGAATTCCATTGAATTATCTTCAAAATTATGACCTGTAGTTTGATTACAAGGTTTACATGGACAGACGGACGGTGAAATAATAAACCGATCGTAACCATTTTCAATAACATTCGTCCCTGGAACAATAGAAGATCATGTACCAAATTTCATTGAATTATCTTCAAAATTGCGACTCGTAGTTTGATTACAAAGTTTACATGGAAAGACGGACGGACATAGCTAAATCGATAAAGAATATGTTTCTAAGCCGACTGGGTGGTGTAGGGTATAAAAAGGGTTTTTATATAGGGCTTTTTAACAAAAGAATTGTTATAAAAAAATATAAAAACATTTTTTTTATATTAAACGTTCCTGTAAAAATTCATTTACTTTAAGTTTTTTTTTTTTGTAAAAAAAGCGTTTCTATTTAGGTTTTTTGTAACCTTAATATAAAGCTTTTTGATGAAACTTTTTGAAAAAAAAGAAAAAATTTTAATGAAAAAGTTATATAAAGTGTTTTGTGGAAAAGCCTTTATATTAAGCTATTTGTAGAAAAGTCTTTAATATAAAGTTTGTTCTAGAAAAAAATTTTATATTAAGATTTTTGTAGAAAAAGCTTTTATATTAAGTTTTTTGTAGAAAAAACTTTTATATTAAGCTTTTAGTAGAAAAAGCTTTCTTTGTAAAAGAGCCTTTATATAAAGTTTTCTTGTGAGATTGCGTGTATTTCATATACATAAAGTTTTTTCTAGAAAAAGCTTTTATAACAATTCTTTTGTGCAAAAGAATAGGGCTTTTTAACAAAAGAATTGTTATAAAAATATAAAAACATTTTTTTTTTTATATTAAACGTTTCTGTAAAAATTCATTTACATTAAGGTTATTTTGTAAAAATAGCTTTTCTATTTAGGTTTTTTGTAACTTAAATATAAAACTTTTTGATGAAACTTTTTGAAAAAAAAGAAAGCATTTTAATGAAAAAGTTATATAAAGTGTTTTGTGGAAAAGCTTTTATATTAAGCTTTTTGTAGAAAAAGCTTTTATATTAAGTTTTTTCTAGAAAAAACTTTTATATTAAGATTTTTGTAGAAAAAGCTTTTATATTAAGTTTTTTGTAGAAAAAGCTTTCATATTAAGTTTTTTGTAGAAAAATCTTTTATATTAAGCTTTTTGTACAAAAAGCTTTCTTTGTAAAAGAGCCTATATATAAAGTTTTCTTGTGAAAAATATTTCATTTAAAGTTTTTTTACAGCTTGTTTTTCTAAAATGAAAATTTGTCTTCGTTCTTAAAAATAACGAACGAAATTGGCTTTACGTTTTTGTAACGAAAAAATAAATTTTCATGTGAGTGACGACGAAAGAGCTTTATTTTTCCATATATTTTTGGTTTTTAGAAAATGAATTCGTTCGTAATAAACGAAAGAACAAATAGCATTCTTTTTAATAAAGGCATTAAGCTAAAGGTCTTTTATTGCCAAAAGTCTTAATTTTATCATTTGTATTAAAACATTTTTAATAAAACCCCTTTTTACAAAAAATGCAAAAAAAAAATCTGTAACTTTTTTAACAAACTTTTTGTAGTTTATTTGGTGCAACAATGTTTTCATTGAGAAGAGATTAATTTAAAACTAAGTTTTTCTATTGAAAAAGCTATTAGCTATTATATTAGTAAAAAGGGATTTAAAAAAGCTTCTTAAATGTTCAATTAGCATTTAATTTTCAAAAGAAAATTCCTTTTGTTATTGGCGATCAGTACTATACATATTAAACAAATTTGTCAAGAATTTTTTTTATATACTATTTATATATTTTCATAAAAATAATTTATTATATCAGTGACTTAAAATCCACAATATAGCCTTCTAATAAACTCTTTCTCTGCTTGACAGAATACATTTACTGCATTTTTGCATAATTTAACTGAAAAAGTTATAAATTATGTTTCTCAAACAAAAACAAAAATCCAATACAAATTTCATATAGAAACCCATCGATCAAATAAGCACTTATTGTCTTACTTGAAAATTAAAAGCTGTTACTTATTTTGGAGCATTCTTTTTCTGCAACAGAATAAAACCAGTTCTAATCTAGAGCTTTTTTGCATATTTTTTCCTTTAACATGATATACATAATTTTGTAAATTATATGAAATTTATTTTTATGTTCAAAATTATATTAAAGTAGCCTAACAGCATTATTGCAAACAACATTGCTTTAATGTGTGGTAAACATTTGCACAGAAAACTTAAAACAAAAATATAAAAATGAAAAAATGAAAAAAAAAACAACACTTTAGCAAATCGTTATCAAATCATAAGAGGAAAAATAATGTACATTTGTTATATATTTTCAAATTTTATCTAAAAACCATAAATAAAATAAGTTGCTTAGACAAAAAATACAACTTACCACTGATACATACTTAGTATTAGAAATATAAATCTAAATGGAAATATAAACTAAGGTAATTAGAGTTTGGCAATTGAATTAAAATAAAAACAAGAATTAATTGAAATGAAAACTACTACAATCTACAACAAACATTTCTGATTAAACAAATTTTTATATTAAACTTGTTTTATATTAAACTTTTCTCATATTATTTACCTTTAATATGTCTGTAGGATTACTGTAAAAGAAAGTTTCACTTTTTATATTTCATTTGTTTGTAGGACAAATCCCACATTTTGCCATCAATGATTTCACTTAAACTTTCACTCATTCTATATTTAATTCTTTAGCTTTTAGCAAACAAATGTTTTAACCAAACACGAAAAAAACTCTTGAAAGAAGTAGTAATTATTTTTAAATCTTTATTTTATTATATACAATTTATATAAAGACATAAAAACTACAGATTTTTTCTCTAATACAAAAAAACATAACAAAAAAAAACTTTAAAGACAAGCTATGAAACTCTAAAGAAAATAATACAAAAGCAAAAAATGGCAAAAAAATCAAACACTTTTAAATATCTTGTAAGCATTTGAATGTTTAAGGTTTAATGACGTTACCGACTCTAAAATTAAAGACACCCATTGCTGCACTGTCAGGCAAACAAAGAAATGTGCAAAACAAAAAAACGTTTCGAACAAAATAATAGTGACCGCCAACAGGCAAAAAGATTTGAACAAAAAAATCCAAAATAAAAAGAAGAAACTCAACTTCAAAACGACGACATTTAAAGGCGAAAAAACACTTGCGCCATTTAAAAAGAAACAACATCAGGCTTATTTAAGCACCTCTGGTAGATTTCTTTTCAATTTTGCAAATATTTTTGTATGTATCTTTTTTCCAATACACTATATACCAGAGTAATAAGTTTGTCATTATGCTAAGATTATATAATATAGACCCTTACACTCATTATATTATATGGAAAAGTTACCGATAAACTAAAACTGAACTAGAACTGAACTAGAACTGAACTAGAACTGAACTAGAACTGAACTAGAACTAAACTAGAACTAGAACTGAACTAGAACTGAACTAGAACCGAACTAGAACTGAACTTGAACTGAACTAGAACTGAACTAGAACTGAACTAGAACTGAACTAGAACTGAACTAGAATGAATAGAACTGAACTAGAACTGAACTAGAACTGAAACTAGAACTGAACTAGAACTGAACTAGAACTGAACTAGAACTGAACTAGAACTGAAACTAGAAACTGAACTAAACTGAACTAGAACTGAACTAGAAACTGAACTAGAACTGAACTAGAACTGAACTAGAACTGAACTAGAACTGAACTAGAACTGAACTAGAACTGAACTAGAAACTGAACTAGAACTGAACTAGAACTGAACTAGAACTGAACTAGAACTGAACTAGAACTGAACTAGAACTGAACTAGAACTGAACTAGAACTGAACTAAGAACTGAACTAGAACTGAACTAGAACTGAACTAGAACTGAACTAGAACTGAACTAGAACGAACTGAACTAGAACTGAACTAGAACTGAACTAGAACTGAACTAGAACTGAACTAGAACTGAACTAGAACTGAACTAGAACTGAACTAGAACTGAACTAGAACTGAACTAGAACTGAACTAGAAACTGAACTAGAACTGAACTAGAACTGAACTAGAACTGAACTAGAACTGAACTAGAACTGAACTAGAACTGAACTAGAACTGAACTAGAACTGAACTAGAACTGAACTAGAACTGAACTAGAACTGAACTAGAACTGAACTAGAACTGAACTAGAACTGAACTAGAACTGAACTAGAACTGAACTAGAACTGAACTAGAACTGAACTAGAACTGAACTAGAACTGAACTAGAACTGAACTAGAACTGAACTAGAACTGAACTAGAACTGAACTAGAACTGAACTAGAACTGAACTAGAACTGAACTAGAACTGAACTAGAACTGAACTAGAACTGAACTAGAACTGAACTAGAACTGAACTAGAACTGAACTAGAACTGAACTAGAACTGAACTAGAACTGAACTAGAACTGAACTAGAACTGAACTAGAAACTGAACTAGAACTGAACTAGAACTGAACTAGAACTGAACTAGCTGAACTAGTACTGAACTAGAACTGAACTAGAACTGAACTAGAACTGAACTAGAACTGAACTAGAACTGAACTAGAACTGAACTAGAACTGAACTAGAACTGAACTAGAACTGAACTAGAACTGAACTAGAACTGAACTAGAACTGAACTAGAACTGAACTAGAACTGAACTAGAACTGAACTAGAACTGAACTAGAACTGAACTAGAACTGAACTAGAACTGAACTAGAACTGAACTAGAACTGAACTAGAACTGAACTAGAACTGAACTAGAACTGAACTAGAACAAAGAACTGAACTAGAACTGAACTAGAACTGAAATAGAACTGAACTAGAACTGAACTAGAACTGAACTAGAACTGAACTAGAACTGAACTAGAACTGAACTAGTTCTGAACTAGTACTGAACTAGAACTGAACTAGAATTGCATTAAAACTCAACTAGAACTGAACAAATTTCGATCTCATCCCTTTAAGATTTAGTATTTTTAATGATAGGGTGTACAAAATTCATTGATGTCCTATTTTTAAGTCTTGATTGTGTTGCTATAAAGATTTGTATAATGGGGTTTCGTATTCGTTCTTTTTCTCATCCACTAAAAGTATTTAAATTTAGGTTTGTCATTTTTTTGTTGCAAATATTTTATGAGTTTAAGCATCTTAAGTTGTCTGGTTCTGCTTGGCTGTTCTTTTTTTAATACATTTGACATTTTAAAATAAATATTAAGTTGATATTTTATATTGATATTTAGTAAAGTTTAAAAAGCACTTTGTTTATTTGCAGTTTATTTTAAGATCAAGTTCGTTTTTGACAACTTTGTAAATTATTTTATTGCATTTTTATACATAAGCAAAAATACTAATATTTTAATATAAATTTTTTTCTTTACAGGTAAGTGGGACAATGTTTTATTAAAAGTTTTATTAAAAATACCAACGGAGTAAGTTCTACATCTTTTTTACATAATTCTCCTAAGTTTAGAGTATTTTTAGTTAAGACTTTAAGTTGCAATTTCCTTAAATAATATTGCCAAAAATCCCAAAAAATTTTAACACCTTATTTGAGTAACCTTTTCTTAATTTTTTTTCTATCATTCTTAACACATATTTTGGATGCATTTTAAACCAACACGAACTGATCTTCAGACACGCAGATTTTGCCATAATTTCTGTTTCTGGTTTTCTTATTTCACATAATTTAATAAGAAAAATATTTAAGGAAAATTTTTCTTCGTTAAATAGCAAAAGGAAAACCTGACATGCCTCTTTTTTCTGTAAAGTAAAAAAAAGGAAAATACAAATCTGTAAAAAATCGTACAGTGGTCACACTAAAATGTTGAATGGCTTTTTTTTTGTATGAGTCTAAAAAACAGGCATGAAATTACTTCCACACTATTAAATATAATCAGTATGAAAACATCAATGGGAAAGTTTCGTTAAAACGTTGCTGCCAGGTTTTGCAGTTAAATAAAATACTATTACGAGAGTAAGAAAAAGACAAAAATTCCTAATGTAGTAAAAAAAAAGAAAAGAAATCCTCAAGATACAGAATACAAAAACAACAAGTTAAAAAGGAAACTATAAGTAGTTTTTTTTTTGAAGAGTAAAATTGCACAGTTAGTTTATGTTGCCGGTGAGGTTTAATTTTAAACCTTAATATGAAAGACAGAAAAGTTATCGATAAGTTTTGTGGCAAAGTTGGAGTGAACTTTGATTTTCAGTGTATATTATAATGAAATTTTATTATAATATATAAAAGTTATCGATAACCTTGACTTTATTTATAAAAAGTTACCAATAACTTTTATTTTCTATTGAAAAGTTATCGATAAACTTAATTTTCTTCAGAAAATTTATCGAAAATATTGATTTTTTATAGATTTTGTTTAGAAAAGTTATGGATAACTTTGATTTTATATAGAAAAGTTATTGATAACTTTGGAAAAGTTCCCAATAACGTTGATTTTCTCTATACAAGTTATCGATAATCTTTGTATTGCATTGTAAACTTATCGATAACTTTGATTTGATCTAGAAATATAAGTTTAATTCTCGATAACTTTGTTTTTCTTTGGAAAAGTTATCGATAACTTTGACTTTCATTAGGAAAGTTGTCGATAACTTTGACTTTCTTTAGGAAAGTTGTCGATAACTTTGACTTTCTTTAGAAAGTTTATCGACAACTTTGACTTTCTTTAGAAAAGTTATCGATAACTTTGACTGTCTTTAGAAAAATTATCGATAACTTTGACTTTTTTTAGAAAATTTATCGATAACTTTGATTATCTTTAGAAAAGTTATCGGTAACTTTGACTTTCTTTAGAAAAGTTATCGATAACTTTGACTTTCTTTAGAAAAATTATCGATAACTTTGACTTTCTTTAGAAAAATTATCGATAACTTTGACTTTCATTAGAAAAGTAATCGATAACTTTGAAAGTTATCGATAACTTTGTCTTTCTTCAGAAAAGTTATCGATAACTTTGACTTTCTTTAAAAAAGTTATTGCTAAATTTGACTTTCTTTAGAAATGTTATCGATAACACTGATTTTCTGAATACAAGTTATCGAAAGCCTTGATTTTCTATACAAAATGTTTATAACATTTTTAAAAATATGTCGATAACATTAATTTTGATTTCTATAGAAAAGTATTGATTTCTATAGAAAAGTATATTTTGTTTTCTACAGAAAAAGTTGGCGATCTTTTCGATTTACTGAACAAAATTTGTTGATAATTTCAATTTGCCATAAAAAAGTCGATTTTCTTTAAATTTGTTAAACTGTCTCTATCACAGTCCCCTTTACCCATTTATGGTTTAATCCATAAAAAAAAACGCTGACGTGTTTTGCTGGCCAGGCAGGCATGATAATGTCTTTTACAGAAAAAAAGGAAGGTGTGAAATTTTTGTGCTAAATTTATGAAGATTCATATTTTTTAAACACCTTTTTATCTACACTTAACAATATAACTTTAGATGCTGTTTTTGCTATTTATACATTTAACCTTAACTATAGTAAATTTAACTAAAAACTTTGTTATTGTTGTACATATATTTAAAATACAAACTTGCGATAAGAACGTAAAAAAGCCATATTTAACATCTACAAAATGATTGAGTTGGGTTGGTTAGTTGGTGGTTTCTACTTTAGTTGGGCCACAAAAGATAATCATGAAATACTGAAGATGGTAATGATGATGTTGGCGTTGCGTACGTGTTGTTACAAGCACTTGAAGAATATTTCGTTGGATTATATACAATATATGCAATACTGACTAGAAAAGCTTAAAAATTCAAAATGAAGTATTTAAAACAAAATAATTCGTAAACGAATTATAATAGAAACCAAGATTCCAACCAAAAAATTCTTATTCATTGGGTTTGGTGTTGTGCAGAGTAGGTCAAATATGTTTATTTGTTTGTTTGTTTGTTTGTTTTTTTTTTCTTCTGCTTTAAACATAAACAAAATTGTTTAACAACATCTTCATGTTTATTATTTTTTAGTTGGATTTATTCTTCTTGTCTAAAATCAAAAAAAAAAAAAAAAAAGAATCACAACATTTTGGTGTTAAATTTATGCAAAGCATGACATGTTTAGCTTTAATATGCATAAATCTATTTCTAGTTTTCTTAACATTTTTTTTCCAAAAACAACACTTTGGAATCCCAAACCTCAAACAACTACAAATAGTTTTTTTTGCTACTTTCTTTCATAAATAGTTAATATAGTAGAGTTTAAGAAAATATACAGGTCATTAGGTGAGAATCATCTTTTGTCGTTTTTATTTAAAAAAAAAATAATTTTCTCAATATATTTTTTATAAGAGTGTGTCATCAATATCACACCACTATAATGTCTTTTTTTAAATTTCTATGTTTCTTTGTGTATTTTGTATTTTAAAGTTTGTCTATTTGACTTTTTTGAGTCATTTTTTCGGATGTCATGCTGTTTCAACCATTAAATCCGCCACTAAACAGTTTGACAATTTTATATTTTTTTAAAGCTGCTAATGCGAAACCTTGTCATTTGTGGTGCTTTAATACGACACGATTCTTTATTTAACAATTCATTTTGCTAAACATGTTATATGAAAGTTGCCAAAAAGCCAAGTAAGAGATGACATTATTTGCGAAATTACCTGTCATCATATACTTAGAGGTTTTTTATTTTAACTTTAATGAACTTTAGAGGTGACTTGGAGATGAAAAGTGTTAAACAGTTTTGCCATGAAAAATATAACTTTTGTTGAACTAAGAAAAAAATTTCGTCTACAATAGTACCAGTACAGAGCTAAATCTTAAAACTGAACTAGAAAAGAACTGAACTAGAAGTGAAGGATAACTGAATGAGAGCAGAACTAGAACTGAACTAGAATTGATCTAGAACTGAAATATAACTGAACTAGAACTGAACTAGAACGGAACTAGAACGGAACTAGAACGGAACTAGAACGGAACTAGAACAGAACTAGAACAGAACTAGAAACAGAACTAGAACAGATCTAGAACTGAATTAGAACAGAACTAGAACAGAACTAGAACAGAACTAGAACAGAACTAGAACATAACTAGAACGAACTAGAACAGAACTAGAACAGAACTAGAACAGAACTAGAACAGAACTAGAACAGAACTAGAACAGAACTAGAACAGAACTAGAACAGAACTAGAACAGAACTAGAACAGAACTAGAACAGAACTAGAACAGAACTAGAACAGAACTAGAACAGAACTAGAACAGAACTAGAACAGAACTAGAACAGAACTAGAACAGAAACTAGAACAGAACTAGAACAGAACTAGACAGAACTAGAACAGAACTAGAACAGAACTAGAACAGAACTAGAACAGAAAAAAAAACTAGAACAGAACTAGAACAGAACTAGAACAGAACTAGAACAGAACTAGAACAGAACTAGAACAGAACTAGAACAGAACTAGAACAGAACTAGAACAGAACTAGAACAGAACTAGAACAGAACTAGAACAGAACTAGAACAGAACTAGAACAGAACTAGAACAGAACTAGAACAGAACTAGAACAGAACTAGAACAGAACTAGAACAGAACTAGAACAGAACTAGAACAGAACTAGAACAGAACTAGAACAGAACTAGAACAGAACTAGAACAGAACTAGAACAGAACTAGAACAGAACTAGAACAGAACTAGAACAGAACTAGAACAGAACTAGAACAGAACTAGAACAGAACTAGAACAGAACTAGAACAGAACTAGAACAGAACTAGAACAGAACTAGAACAGAACTAGAACAGAACTAGAACAGAACTAGAACAGAACTAGAACAGAACTAGAACAGAACTAGAACAGAACTAGAACAGAACTAGAACAGAACTAGAACAGAACTAGAACAGAACTAGAACAGAACTAGAACAGAACTAGAACAGAACTAGAACAGAACTAGAACAGAACTAGAACAGAACTAGAACAGAACTAGAACAGAACTAGAACAGAACTAGAACAGAACTAGAACAGAACTAGAACAGAACTAGAACAGAACTAGAACAGAACAGAAAAACTAGAACAGAAACTAGAACAGAACTAGAACAGAACTAGAACAGAACTAGAACAGAACTAGAACAGAACTAGAACAGAACTAGAACAGAACTAGAACAGAACTAGAACAGAACTAGAACAGAACTAGAACAGAACTAGAACAGAACTAGAACAGAACTAGAAACAGAACAGAAAGAACAGAAAAGAACTAGAACAGAACTAGGTCAGAATTAGAACTTTAATAAATCTAAGTTAAATTTGCAATACGAAACAAGGTATGTTGTTTAAGTCTTTCGTTTAAAGGTTGATTTGATAAGTTCCACGAAATATTTTTAAACAGGTTTATACAAACAATTTGTTTGTACTAGATTATCTTAGGGAATATGAATTCTTCATTAAAACTAATTGGAGTTTTTCAACGCGTTATCATAAACAACATTATTCAAATCCAACATTTCATTAAAAACACTTTTAGTTATCAATAATTAAGATTTCAAATAAAGTTTTTATGTCGACTTGACATTGTCGAGACATAATATACATTTACAATAGTGTCCAATTGACTAAAGCTTTTTTCTTCAATTTAATAAATCTATAATTTTGCCTAAAATAATTTACTAACATGATGCCTTAATGCAATTTAATTGCAATATTTTCTGTTTTTTTACCATTTTAATAGACTTTTTAAGTTAAAACTATTACTGAATGAACAGTTATTTTTTTACACAGCTACTTGTTTATGCAAAAATGCTTAAACTATTACTATATTATTATTAATATTTTTTTCTCTATTTAAACTAATTTGCATATTCTATGCCAGAAAGCAAACAACAGCAAATATCATAGACACAAAATTAATAAAAATTTTGAAAAAAAAACATGTAAATAAAAATAAACATTCAAAAGTTGAAGAACCCAAGGCAGAATTAATTTATTTTTTTGCTTGCCAGTCTAACAATTCCTTCTAATACAGCAATGTTTATAAAAAATCAAAAACAAATAATTTTTGGGTGTGTTTCAAGACACACATAAATTGAAAGCAGAGACAAGGAAAACAGGTGTTGAAATTTTATGAAAAATAGAAAAATAAACTGCTTGTATATAATTTCAAAGGTATTAATAATAATAATTTTTGCGTATTTTTTTCTTAAAAAATAGACCTCAAAATTAAATAGACAGTAAATTATGTTCTATAAGCAAGTACTGTGTTTTTTTTTTTTTTTTTTTTGCTTTGTCTGAAGTGTGTTTCATATAAATTTTAATTTACTTGTTGCAAGTTCATACAATACGCTCTTAGATGATAAATTGTTAATAATTTATTTTTATTAGCAACATACCGGGTTGGAAAATTAGCACTTTTTTAAGACTTATTCACATTTTTTGTAGGAAATATTAAATAAATAGAACAAACTAAACGAGCAGAACTAGAACAGAACTAGAACAGAACTAGAACAGAACTAGAACAGAACTAGAACAGAACTAGAACAGAACTAGAACAGAACTAGAACAGAACTAGAACAGAACTAGAACAGAACTAGAACAGAACTAGAACAGAACTCGAACAGAACTAGAACAGAACTGGAACAGAACTAGAACAGAACTAGAACAGAACTAGAACAGAACTAGAACAGAACTAGAACAGAACTAGAACAGAACTAGAACAGAACTAGAACAGAACTAGAACAGAACTAGAACAGAACTAGAACAGAACTAGAACTGAACTAGAACTGAACTAGAACTGAACTAGAACTGAACTAGAGCTGAACTAGAACTGAACTAGAACTAAACTAGAACTGAACTAGAACTGAACTAGAACTGAACTAGAACTAGAACTGAACTAGAACTAGAACTGAACTAGAACTGAACTAGAACTGAACTAGAACTGAACTAGAACTAAACTAGAACTGAACTAGAACTGAACTAGAACTGAACTAGAACTGAACTAGAAGTTTCGAAAACTTTTTTTACATTTTTCAGAAAATTTTGATTACATATGGCCCGAAGGGCTCGGCGATATTTCGAAAATAAATATCTCTATAAAATCTCAAATTAGACAAAAAGATAAATTTACTTTTTTCTTATGCCTTTTCAACCAACTGTAGGGTGTGTCTAGTAAGTTTTTTTGAAGTTCAAAACATTCTTATACCGTTTTACTTGACCTGCTTTTTAAATCACGCCTTTTGTGTTAAACAAACACAACTTTTTTGGAGTTCTAGTACTTTTTTCACACCAGAACATTTAAAAACACAACTACTTAAGTGTTACTGGAAAAAATTCCTGGCTTCAGTCTGACACAAAACACGCGTCTGCTACAATCTCCATGGAATACAATGCTATATACAACACCTTTAAAAAAGTAAAACAATAAGAAAAAAATCACTATGTAATTGTGACAAAAAAAAAAAAAAAGCAAAACAGTAATAAAATTGAAGAAAAATGCGTAATTCTAACAACCAAACTACAGCAGGTTATAACAGAAATTTCTGTTACAACAAATAATGTCGAATATTGCTGACGTTGTTGGCAGTAGCAATCAAGAAAAATGTGTGGTTGTTAAAATATGGTAATACAGAACAATGTTAAACTACAAGTGTGTATAATATTTTAATTTATTAACAATTTCTTATAATTTTTATTTTATGGCATTAAATATAAAAATAATAAAATTTAATTGTTGTTATTGTCATGGTGTGGCAAATAGTAGACAAAGAATGTTAATAACACCACTTCAATTACATTTTCTAAGCCTTAATTATACATTTTTTTCTAAGCAAAATTTTATGGCAAATGGTGTAAAATTTTTAATACAAATTTTAAAGTTATTGTATTTATTTCATTTTAAATGGTTATTTTTTGATAAATGATATGCAGTGAATTGTGGCATTAAATGGAATTGTTGTTATTTTATATGACGCTAATAAAACATGCATAACAAATTGTGTATTAATTGGAGTCTCGGTGCTTTGTGTTCAATACTTATTTACTCATTTCTTAATTTATTATAACTCTCTAGTCATTTCGTGATTAAAAAATTAAAGAAAAATTGGCTGTTGAATTTACAGTTTCATGATTCTAGTTCAGTTCTAGTTCTAGTTCAGTTCTAGTTCAGTTCTAGTTCAGTTCTAGTTCAGTTCTAGTTCAGTTCTAGTTCAGTTCTAGTTCAGTTCTAGTTCAGTTCTAGTTCAGTTCTAGTTCAGTTCTAGTTCAGTTCTAGTTCAGTTCTAGTTCAGTTCTAGTTCAGTTCTAGTTCAGTTCTAGTTCAGTTCTAGTTCAGTTCTAGTTCAGTTCTAGTTCAGTTCTAGTTCAGTTCTAGTTCAGTTCTAGTTCAGTTCTAGTTCAGTTCTAGTTCAGTTCTAGTTCAGTTCTAGTTCAGTTCTAGTTCAGTTCTAGTTCAGTTCTAGTTCAGTTCTAGTTCAGTTCTAGTTCAGTTCTAGTTTAGTTCTAGTTCAGTTCTAGTTCAGTCCTAGTTCAGTCCTAGTTCAGTTCTAGTTCAGTTCTAGTTCAGTTCTAGTTCAGTTCTAGTTCAGTTCTAGTTTAGTTCTAGTTCAGTCCTAGTTCAGTCCTAGTTCAGTCCTAGTTCAGTCCTAGTTCAGTTCTAGTTCAGTTCTAGTTCAGTTCTAGTTCAGTTCTAGTTCAGTTCTAGTTCAGTTCTAGTTCAGTTCTAGTTCAGTTCTAGTTCAGTTCTAGTTCAGTTCTAGTTCAGTTCTAGTTCAGTTCTAGTTCAGTTCTAGTTCAGTTCTAGTTCAGTTCTAGTTCAGTTCTAGTTCAGTTCTAGTTCAGTTCTAGTTCAGTTCTAGTTCAGTTCTAGTTCAGTTCTAGTTCAGTTCTAGTTCAGTTCTAGTTCAGTTCTAGTTCAGTTCTAGTTCAGTTTCTAGTTCAGTTCTAGTTCAGTTCTAGTTCAGTTCTAGTTCAGTTCTAGTTCAGTTCTAGTTCAGTTCTAGTTAGTTCTAGTTCAGTTCTAGTTCAGTTCTAGTTCAGTTCTAGTTCAGTTCTAGTTCAGTTCTAGTCCAGTTCTAGTTCAGTTCTAGTTCAGTTCTAGTTCAGTTCTAGTTCATTTCTAGTTCATTTCTAGTTCAGTTCTAGTTCAGTTCTAGTTCAGTTCTAGTTCAGTTCTAGTTCAGTTCTAGTTCAGTTCTAGTTCAGTTCTAGTTCAGTTCTAGTTCAGTTCTAGTTCAGTTCTAGTTCAGTTCTAGCTCAGTTCTAGTTCAGTTCTAGTTCAGTTCTAGGTCAGTTCTAGTTCAGTTCTAGTTCAGTTCTAGTTCAGTTCTAGTTCAGTTCTAGTTCAGTTCTAGTTCAGTTCTAGTTCAGTTCTAGTTCAGTTCTAGTTCAGTTCTAGTTCAGTTCTAGTTCAGTTCTAGTTCAGTTCTAGTTCAGTTCTAGTTCAGTTCTAGTTTAGTTCTAGTTCAGTTCTAGTTCAGTTCTAGTTTAGTTCTAGTTCAGTTCTAGTTCAGTTCTAGTTCAGTTCTAGTTCAATTCTAGTTCAGTTCTAGTTCAGTTCTAGTTCAGTTCTAGTTCAGTTCTAGTTCAGTTCTAGTCAGTTCTAGTTTTCAGGTTCTAGTTCAGTTCTAGTTCAGTTCTAGTTCAGTTCTAGTTCAGTTCTTAGTTCAGTTCTAGTTCAGTTCTAGTTCAGTTCTAGTTACGTTCTAGTTCAGTTCTAGTTCAGTTCTAGTACTTCTAGTCAGTTCTTGTTCAGTTCAGTTCAGTTCTAGTTCAGTTCAGTTCGAGTTCAGTTCTAGTTCAGTTCTAGTTCAGTTCTAGTTCAGTTCTAGTTCAGTTCTATATTCTGTTCAACATAATTACAATTTTTTTTTTTGAATTCGTTTTTACGTTCTCAGAAATTCCCGAAAATGTTAGGTTTCCCACCAAATACCTGAATTTAAATTAGAAACCCTATTATAGTTTAAACGCCATGTCACATACATGAAATAATGATACAGAAATACTAAACAAATTTGTCTTCAAAACTAAATTATTAATTTTTTACAACCAATAGTCTTGAATGTAATAAAACGTTAGATCAGGCATCATTTAACGACCTCTGCAATAAAATTATTTTGCATAGAGCTTAGGAGAAAAATCCAGTCTTTTGTATGGGCAACTAAACTAAAACTATTGGGTAAATTGGTTATTGTTATTGGCTAATAGTTTTGTTGTCTTTAAATATTATTAGTTTATAAAACTGTGAAATTAAATACAACTAACAGGGGGAAGAAACAATACAAAAATGGCTAAAGTTACAAAAATAGTAACTACATCAGTGGAGGGCATTGATGGACAACAGATGTTTGTTACGCCGGTTTTTACTGCAGCATGTTCTTTTTGTGGTGATCTCTAAATTAAATGATACTTACTTACCATATGTTTTAAATAATAGTTAGATTAACTTCTAGTCAAGTCTATTGCCTTCTGTAGTACACACTTAAACTCTTCAACTTATTTTGTCCCTAAATCTAGTCAATATTTGCAATAATGATCTTTCAGTTAAATAATAACTTTGGCAAAAAAAAAAAAAACATACAACAAAAACTTAATAATTTTTTCAATATTACATTTCATGATTTTTTTGTACTTCTATATATTTTATAGTTTCAAATAACTATTGACAATATAAACTGCACCTGTATAATGCGATTTGCACTTAAAAAAGCTTTACGGACAAAAACCACAAATACGGCAACTGCAACAATAGATGGTGGCTTTTTTACCTAGATTTTCATTTTGTCGTTGTTGTTATTGTTGCTTTTGGTTAAAAAGTTTGTTGTAAATAATGCCTGGTGGCATTTAAACATCTTGACATTACAATGGTTTTGTGTACTGAAGCGTTTTGCTAATGTTTTTCTACCACTTTTTTGAGAGTTTTTCCAAGTGCTGATTTTTTCAGGGGATTTGAACTTTAACCTTTTCGGTAAGAAATAAATAGCAGTAGTTGTAGCTGCAGCAGAGGTATTAACTAAAAATAGTCTTTGTAGTAATTGCAGAGGGGGAAACAAACATGAATATTAAATGTTTTCTTTAATAAAATAAATGAAATAACATTTTAAATGATGAGCAAATTTGTGATATTTTAGTTTCTGTTGTTGCTTTTTTGGGTTGGCAATCTGTTTTGTAAAGTTTGTGGGATTTTGTATCATTAATAAATATTTATTTGTATAGAATTTGCAAATTTATGCCATATAATGTTAAATTTCCATGGGAATTTTAGTGCTTTAAAGCACTAAAGTGTTTGTTCGTTACCTTAAAAAGTCAGTCAGACAGGCGATAATTTTTGGTTTATTACAACATAAGTACATATGTATAAAAGCTAATTAATTTGCTTTCAAAAATGTTAAAACTAAGTACTTTTGTATGACTAGGGAACTACGAGAAAACTTTTCTATAGAAAAGAAGTTTTCTAGAACTAGAACTGAACTAGAACTGAACTAGAACTGAACTAGAACTGAACTAGAACTGAACTAGAACTGAACTAGAACTGAACTAGAACTGAACTAGAACTGAACTAGAACTGAACTAGAACTGAACTAGAACTGAACTAGAACTGAACTAGAACTGAACTAGAACTGAACTAGAACTGAACTAGAACTGAACTAGAACTGAACTAGAACTGAACTAGAACTGAACTAGAACTGAACTAGAACTGAACTAGAACTGAACTAGAACTGAACTAGAACTGAACTAGAACTGAACTAGAACTGAACTAGAACTGAACTAGAACTGAACTAGAACTGAACTAGAACTGAACTAGAACTGAACTAGAACTGAACTAGAACTGAACTAGAACTGAACTAGAACTGAACTAGAACTGAACTAGAACTGAACTAGAACTGAACTAGAACTGAACTAGAACTGAACTAGAACTGAACTAGAACTGAACTAGAACTGAACTAGAACTGAACTAGAACTGAACTAGAACTGAACTAGAACTGAACCAGAACTGAACTAGAACTGAATTAGAACTGAACTAGAACTGAACTAGAACTGAACTAGAACTGAACTATAACTGAACTAAAACTGAACTAGAACTGAACTAGAACTGAACTAGAACTGAACTAGAACTGAACTAGAACTGAACTAGAACTGAACTAGAACCGAACTAGAACTGAACTAGAACTGAACTAGAACTGAACTAGAACTGAACTAGAACTGAACTAGAACTGAACTAGAACTGAACTAGAACTGAACTAGAACTGAACTAGAACTAAACTAGAACTGAACTAGAACTGAACTAGAACTGAACTTTATAAAAGCACTTTTCTGTAGCCCCAGCACTTTATTTTTGCTGCTTCTAGAAAACTCGTCTTTGCTTTTCCTCTGCCACAAATCATTATCACAGTTGATTGCACACTTCCTTATCAAAGATTTTATGTTTGATGTCAGTTGGCTCAACTATTTATTTTAAATATTAAATTTCTATAAATGTAAATTGTTATCAATCTAAGGGGAACTATCTCCTCAGCATAATTTTATTTATTCTGGTTATTTCTAATTTACTTGTCTTGTTATTAAATTGCTAACATGTATATTAAATTGTTGTAGCTGTTGTTGTTGTCTTTTGCACTATATTAAAGATTTCGATCTGGAAAATAGCAAAAATTCTTCATGATATTAAGTTATCAAAATAAGGCTGATGTTTAACAAGTTTTGCAAAACATTTTATTACTTTTATTTTATTTTTAATATGAATATAAGAAAAAAAACAAGAAAAACTTAACATTTTTCTATGATTAGTTAGATGCCAAGATCTATTTACTTGCAACAAGATGCACAGTTGTTTGTTGATGTTTATACAGCCAACTCACTCTGCTAAGAGATGTAAGATAAAGAAAAACCTTAACAACAGGGGCAATAAAATATCTGAGTTAAAAACTAAACAAAATCGAGGTGTTGTAAAATAAATTATTTGTAATTTAGCAAAACTCTAGTATTTGCTACTCTTATTACACTTAATTCTAAAGTCTGAAGTCCAGGAAAATGCTTCTTTTGCCTCTACTGGTATATTTAAGATAAATTGCTTGGATTTTTCTGCTTTGTTGTAAAGCAATTTATTTTTGTTTAGAACAGCAGGTCTGACTGGACCAGGTAATCGATAGTGTTGGAAAAAGTATTGATTAATTTTCTAAATAAAAAAGTAATGTATTGTTACGCTTTTGTACAAAAAACCAAAAACAAAAAGTATGTGGAAAACTAGTTCAGTTTGAATAAGGGTTTTTGTACCAAAAATTCCCGGTTGAAATTCTAGAGGAATTTTTTCCAAGCTCATGGAAGTCGAAA
Source organism: Lucilia sericata (assembly GCF_015586225.1). Taxonomy (NCBI): domain Eukaryota; kingdom Metazoa; phylum Arthropoda; class Insecta; order Diptera; family Calliphoridae; genus Lucilia; species Lucilia sericata. Next base: position 17,887 of record NW_023995187.1, on the reverse strand, counting down.
AGTTTATACTTAAGATGTTAAGAATGTTTTCTATAGATTTTTTTTCTTTTTTTTGCTTCTTAAGTAAATTTTCTATAAAAAAGTTGCTTCTTAAGAAAGTTTTATATAGAAATGTTTCCTCATAAAAACATTTTCTTAAAAAATGTTTCCTTTGAGAAAGCTTTCAGTAAAAATCTTGCTTCTTGAGTAAGATTTCTATGGAATCGTTTCTTTTTAAGGAAGTTTTCTATAGAAAGTTTTCTTCTTAAGAATGCTTGGTAGAAATGTTTTTCTTAAGAAACTTTTCCTTAAAAATGTTTCTTTTAAGAAAGCTTTCTTTGAAAAAGTTCCTTCTTCAGTAAGTTTCTATAGAAAAGTTTTCCCGTAAGAAAGTTTTCTGTAAAGCAGTTCTTTCTTTAGAGAGAGTATAGAAAAATGTCTTCTTAAGAAAGCTTTTTATAGAAGTTTCTTCTTAAGAAAGCTATATATCGAAAGGTATCTTCTTAAGATACAGAAAAAAACTTTTCCATAGAAAAGATTCTTCTTAAAAAAGTTTTCTATAGAAAAGTTTATTCTTAAAAAAGTTTTATGTAGAAAAGTTTCTTCTTTAGAAAGTTTTCTTGAGTAAATTTTTCTACAGAAATGTTTCTCTTAATAAAGTTTTCTACAGAAAAGTTTCTTCTAAAGAAAGTTTTCTTTCTATAAAAAAGTAGTTTTAAGGTAAGCTTTCTACAGAAAAGTTTCTTTTTAAAAAAGTTTTCTATAGAAAATATTCTTCTATAGAAAATATTCTTCTTAGAAAAGTTTCTCCTTTACAAAGTTTCTCTTAAGAAAGCCTTATATCGAAAAGTATCTTCTTAAGATAGTCTGATATAGAAAAGTTTCTTCTTAAATAAGTTTTTTGTAGAAAAGATTATTCTTAAAGAAGTTTTCTATGGAAAAGTTTATTCTTTAAAAAGTTTTATGTAGAAAAGTTTCTTCTTTCGAAAGTTTCTATTGAGTAAACTTTTCTACAAAAAAGTTTCTCTTTAGAAAGTTTTCTACATAAAAGCTTCTCTTAATAAATTTTTCGACAGAAAAGTTTCTACTAAAGAAATTTTTCTTTTAAGAAAGCTTTCTATAAAAAGTGGTTTCTACAGAAAATATTCTTCTTAAAAAAGTTTTCTATAAAAAAGTTTATTCTTAAAAAAGTTTTATGTAGAAAAGTTTATCCTTTAGAAAGTTTCTCTTGAGAATGTTTTCTACAGAAAAGTTTCTTCTAAAGAAAATTAAAAAAGTTCTTAAAAAAGTTTTATGTAGAATAGTTTCTTCTTTAGAAAGTTTCTCTTTATAAAGTTTTCTACAGAAAAGTTTCTTCTTAAGAAAGCTTTCTATAAAAAAGTTGTTTCATAAATAAGCTTTTTATAGAAAATATTATTCTTAAAAAAAGTTTTCTATAGAAAAGTTTATTCTTTAGAAAGTTTCCCTTTAGTAAATTTTTCTACAGAAAAGTTCCTCTTAATAAAGTTATCTACAGAAAAGTTTCTTCTAAAGAAAGTTTTCTTTTAAGAAAGCTTTGTATAAAAAAAGTTGTTTCTTAAATAAGCTTTTTATAGAAAATATTATTCTTAAAAAATGTTTCTATAGAAAAGTTTATTTTTAAAAAATGTTTATGTAGAAAAGTTTTTTCTTTAGAAAGTTTCTCTTGAGTAAATTGTTCTATAGAAAAGTTTCTTCTAAAGAAAGCTTTCTATAAAAAAGTTGTTTCTTAAGTAAGTTTATTCTAAAGAAATTACTCTTTTTCTACAGAATATTTCTTCTCAACAATAAGTTTCTTCTTCATACAAAGATTTTCCTTAAACTGAAAAGTTCAGCATTAATAATTGATTATTAAGTTTTCTTATCTCTCTCAAACTATTCTAAACTTCTGAACATAAAAATTGCACTTCATATTTTTTTACACCATAACTAGATGGCTGGCTGTCCTTACGTGCGTTCCACTAAGCTCCTAAGAAAAATACCGTAACAATTACTTTAGAAAATCACTTGGTTATTTTCTAAAGTAAACACATACACACTTACATATAAATATTTTCTAAAATAACAAACCACCGTTGAAACCCAGTAAGAACCTTTTATTCCAAACCTATTTGAGACGTTTAAAGTTTAAAGAAAAACGGTTTCTTAACCTGCTTGTAATGTCACACTTTTTCACTTGAAACATTAAATGATGAAATTTTCTTTTGAACAAAATAATGCTGACAATTTTTTCTATTTTTTTTTTCTTCATTTTTTTCCAAGTTTATCTTCATTATTATTTTGTCAAGTTACAGGTTGTAGCAACAAGATTGTTTTTGTTGCTGGCTTGCTTGTTGTTTCGAAAAGGAAGTATCCAATCTTGCACATCATCGTTTACTGCACTATCATCATGATCTTCCATTGCATTTTTAACTTCATAAAAGTTAACTGACTTTAATATTATCCAGCATTTTCTGGATTTTCTCTTTTTCTCTGCATTTTGTTGTGCATTTATTTCTGAACCTCAACTGCCGCTAGATCATTAGTTAAAATAACAGTGGTTGGATGGTTGCTAGGAAATCACTGGAAAACTATTAGTTTTAATATAAAAATAACTGGAGGTTAATATGCTAGAATCTTAAGAAAACACTTCCCTTTTTGCTGCAACTAATAAGAGTTATTGTGGTTATTTTAAACACCTGAATAAATATACAAATAATTTTAAAAAAATTAAAGCAAATATTCTTAATGTTAAAACTTCAAACCAATAAATATTTTGAAACTTGCGTAATCATCAAGTTTAAGTCTATTAAACTTTTAAAAAACTGCCAACTAAAACTGCTGAGGAAGGTATCAAAACTGTCTGCTGTATAATGAAAAAATTCAATTTTAGGCATTTTGAAAAAAAATCGACCTCTTTTTCTATACACTAAAATAAAAAATGCTAATTACAGCTTAATTTTAAAAAAATTACAAAATAAGCACAAACTAATAAAAAATATTGCAGTTTAATAAAAAAAATATTTGCTATAAATACTTATACTCCAGCCAAAACTAAACACTTTCACTTCAGTCTTCAAATAAAACAGTTAGTTCTAAAAATCTTAAAGAAAACTCCATCAACATGAAAGCTTTCCTTTGCCTTAACTTGATCGTTTTAATCGCTGCTGCCGCTACAGCTACCACCAACTCTGGTACCTCCACCAGCAGCAATCTTAACACTCAAACCAAACTGGACTTGGAAACTGATACACCTCAATCTATTCAATCTCTTTTGAATACTGATTTCGGTCGCTTCCGTAAATCTGCCGGTTATGGTGGTGGTGCTGCCAGTATACCTGCTCCTCCCTGCCCCAAAAACTATTTGTTCAGTTGTCAACCTAATCTAGCTCCAGTACCTTGTGCTGCTCCTGCTGCTTCTTATGGCTCGGCTGGTGCCTACAGTGCTCCTGTACCCACTTATGTGGCTCCTGTCGGTAACAATTATGGTCTGCCTCAAACCTATAGCGGATTTATGCCTCAAACTATGAATCAATGGTATTATTAAGAGTGAAAATGAAATGAATTATTTTTGATTATTTGAAGACGATGTCATACATATATTGTTGTAAATGATTTAAGATTATTTTAAATAATTTAAGTTTATTAAATAAAAAAAAGAGTTCTAGTAAAGTAATTTCCGTGTTTATTTATATATAAAAATTCTTTATTTTGAAATGTTGAATAGTGCGGAAAATTACCTTAATATATACTGTAAATTTGAGTTATATCAGTTAACAATAATTCGATAGCTTTTAGAATTGAAACTTGGATTATGGCCATCAAATAATTAAGATTAATCTCAGATAGCTTGGAAAACTCTTTGTTTTTATTTTTGGGAAACATAATTAGTTTATGTCAGTTAATCGTGCCTTTTGAAGGTATTTGAAAAATTCTGATATTTGTTTTTCTTGTTTACACTTCAATCGTTCAGTCCTTCCTTCATAGCCTCAAAATATTTAAATGGAACTCTTACTCTCCTCGCCATTCCAAAAGTGACGTGGTTGTAAAAAATTACTTGCTTCTTTTAATCAATAAATGAAAGAGAGTAAAAAACTAGCTCTCGGATTTGTTTTGTTTGTTTTTTATACATGTGAGACCATTCGTACATACAAGTGAGAGGAAGAGTAAAAGAGAACTCATTGCGTTTCGCTGTTTTAAATTAAGACGGAGAAGCAACTTCTCGAAGGACTTATTTCTCTTAAAGATAGCAATCTTCCTCAGTTCTTTATCTTTAATCCTTAGAAGTATGTCTCTGACCTGATACTTAACGTTTTATACTGGATTGGGTTGTAGACAATAATCGATTATAATTTAATTGAATGAAATCGGCAGCACATTTGGTATTTAGATATTGAACATTGATCTTGGTGTGTTGATCATGTCTCCTATTAATCCATCATAAGATCTCTTTAAATGAATATCGGCTTACATCAACAGCTTATCATTTGGTGATCATGATCACGTCTAATAATGACATAGATTTCGATAATGCCAGTATTTTGATCGATCTTTTCGACTGATCAGTTTTTCTTACTTTAAATGTTTGCGCTTTAAGCTTTTCTATCCGCCTGACAAATTTGTATCATTTTCTGCAGACGTGTTTTATTGTATGCACATGTTTGATCTGGTTTTGATCAGTTTTCGTTTAAAAGAACTTGATCTCTAGCTCAAAAATTCTTGTGTTTTTACCTCAAGTTAGTTTTCATACATGGAAGCAGGATCTTGATCGTAGTGAAAAACCGGTAATCCTATATTAACATCTTAGTGTTTAACATCTTAGTGTTGCTACAATGATCTTCACTTATCTTAGGATTCTCTGATTTGGTGATCATGATCATATTGACATATTATGGGATCGTGTTTTCATTGGTCTTTTAACCGTGTTGCTACAATGATCTTCACTTATATTAGAAGTCTCCGAATTGGTGATCATTATCATTATGACATAATATGAGATCGAGTTTTCATTGGTCTTTTAACCGATCGTGCTCACAAGCTTTCTCTAGTTTTGATCAGTATTTGTCTAAAGTGACTTGAGCTCTAGGTCAGTATTCTTTCACATTCAGGCATTAAAATTCCTTCATTAGTTCTTGTGTCTATACATATTTCTCGAATCGAGTTTCATTGTGTTTACATTAATTTTGATCAGTTTAGTTCTGTAGAAGTGTACTTCACTGCAATAGTTTTTCTCTAGCAAAATCTTAAACGTCCTGATCATCGTACGTCCTTTTGTCTATTTATCTTTAATAGTTCTCCCTTTCCGAAAAGCTTATCCTTTTAATTCCTGAGCTATTGACCGAATCAATGTCGTTTTGTCCAGTATGATCAGTTTATCACTGTGCCTCAGAAATGAGTCCTTTACCTTTGACAAATTGAATTTGAAATATTTATTACAAAATTTGATCCAGCAGAATCCAAGAATCCATGCTCTTTGCAGAGAAAATTCCCATTACTGAAGTCTAGAAAATGTAGAATTACTGTAGGGGGAATTACTTACAAAGAAACACTATTAGGTTATTAAGCAAACAAAAGTGAGGGATTTTGTAGGGTTTCTTAATGAGGATACGTTCCGTACGTTCACAATTTTAAAACATTTTTGAAGGGTGTTTCATATATATATGTATATTTTTCAGAATAACTGCATATTTATAAGACACATAAGAGCTAAAAAATTTTATATTAAAATATAAAATTTATATCATTTGCATGATTTATGTCCATTTGTTAGTTTAAATAAAATCAACATTTTCGACAACAATCTAATTATAGCAACAAAATGCAACATCACCAAAATGCGTTATAATGTGGTTTGTATGAGAATGCAAAAATAAAAGAACAAGTAAGAAATTATAGTCGGGCGAGACCGACCACATAATACCCTACATCTGCTACAAAAATAAAATGTGATTTAGTTTTCATAATAAATGCATTTAAGTGGAAATGTACCTTGCCTTGAATTGTACTTAAGCCATTTATTGTTGAATAAAATCAGCGATCAAATAATGGACCGATATTTCAATAAGCTTCGTCTATGGTACCATGGAAGATCATGTGCCAAATTTCATTAAATTATCTTTAAAATTGCCACCTGTAGTTTGATTACAAGGTTATGGGGGCTAGATGAAATAATGGACCGACGTTAACCATTTTGAATAAGCTTCGTCTCCGGTACCATATAAGATCATGTGTCAAATTTCATTGAATTATCTTCAAAATTGCGACCTGTAGTTTGATTACAAGGTTTACAAGCCCTATTCGGGGTTTCAGTTGTAGGGGGGCTAGGTGAGATAATAGACCGATGTTAACTATTTTCATTAGGCTTCGTCTCCGGTACCATAGAAGATCATGTGCCAAATTTCATTAAATTATCTTCAAAATTGCGACCTGTAGTTTGATTACAAGGTTTACAAGACCCATTCGGGGGTTCGGTTTATGGGGGCTAGGTGAGATAATGGACCGATGTTTCAAAAGACTTTGTCTCCGGTCCCATAGAAAATCATGTGCCAAATTTTATTGAACTATCTTCAAAATTGCCACCTGAAGTTTGATTACAAGGTTTACATGGACGGAAGGACGGACATAGCTAAATCGACTCAGAAAATATACTTTAAGGGTGGGTGTAGGACCAATATTATTGTGCGTTAAAAACATCAACACAAACCCAATATACTCTCCCCACTAAAGTGGTGTAGGGTATAATTATTCTAGTCGACATACATTATATGTTGAGCTGTTGCAGCATTATTACATCAATAAACCAGGTGCTATAGCCGTTATGTTGCTAAAAAGCTCATGCTTGGTTTAGTTTTTCTTACGAAAAAAAAACTATTGCAACATTTCCCCTCTCTTTTGTTAAATATTCTTTTCTCAAAGTATTAGAATATTTTAGAGGAGACTAAAAAAAGAACACAAAAAATAGCAGACAGACAAAAAAAGTATGAATTGAAATGAATAGAATTGAATTGGGTTGGGTTGGTTGTTGCACACTTTTGAACTGGTAGTAGGAAAACTAAACTTTTTACTACAACGACTATAGATTTATGATCCGTTATGTTTATTATGGTTTTCTTTTTGTGTATTTTTTCAAAATCAGTTTTTTTATATACAAAACTAAGCTGGTTCTTGAACATAAACTCTTAAGTAATGGAGAGGCTGCTGGGGCTAAGGCTGTTAAGGCATTGTGTGTGTGTGTGTATCTGTTTGTGTACCATTATAATCTTGTTACGTTTTAGTATTTTTCATTGCATATTTTGTTTAATGCAAGTTACTAACTATCTAGTATGCTGATTATTATGTTTGTATATGTGTTTTGCTTTGGCTTCTTTATTTCTTTTGCAATCTTTACTTTTTTAACTTTCTTCTAGACTTTTTCATCTCTATTTAACAAACTAGACACTTTAAGTAGTTTACAGCGTAATGTTTTTGTCAGTGTGTTAGTGTTTAGAGCAGCCACAGAGACAGAGTTATGCATTTAAGTAGCGCTTGATTGAGTTTAAAGATTTATCCATCAAAAAAATAATACTACTGCAGTTGTAATATGAGAAAAAGGAAAGAAAGAAAGCACAAAATGTTACTTAATCCCATTCATTTTTTTTAGATCATCATTATGATTATATGGTTTTGCCTGTGCTGAGTTTATGTTTAATGATTTTTGCATTCTGATGCAATATCTGGCATATCTTTTTACTGTTTGTTATATGTTGTATTTTTTTTCTCATCTTTTGTTAAGTGATTGCGTTTATTATGAATTATTAACCTGCTTTGAAATCTATTTCAAATTGTTTCTTCTGCTATTTAGTGAGGGGTGGGATTAGGTGAATTGTTAGGAATTTTATGAACATTTTGATATAGTTCTAGTTTAGCTCCAAA
>NW_023995187.1:0-5000 GCF_015586225.1 Lucilia sericata | reverse complement strand
GGACGGTTACTAGTACCCGGAGGGTAAATATTAGAGTGAGGGAATCAGTTTTGTTGTTCTTAATTAATATGCTAAAAAATATACGTAACGGTTTAAGATTGCACATTTTAATTTACATTGCAATACAACAAACACAATAATTCGAGCCCGAATAGGGAACTTTCCAACACTCACTCTAAAAAGGAAATAAATTGCTAACTTAACTTCAAGTTAACAATTGAGTTAAAAAGTGACTTTAAAGTAGAAGCAAACAAAACGAATAACTGCAACTGGGAGAAAAGAAATGAATGTTCTGGTGGCACATGAATATAATATCTTAACAACAAGAACAACAAATAAATATTACAAAACCAAAAAAAAAAACAACCGTTTATTTCTTTTGTTGGTTTGTTATTTTTTCATCTTTCAAAATGCATGAAGGGCAATCATGCTTTAACATGTCTTTAAACACAAAAAAAAACATCCTGATGCCACAAAAATTACCAGCCAAGCAGAAAATGAGCAAAAAACAAATAAAAAATTGTGTTCAAGCTGTAATGAAACTGAAACAGAAATAGTTATACAAGTAGCCAAACACTACATTTAATTCATGTTTTACCCTACACGACAACAAAGAGGAATATATAAAGCTTTAGTGCTGATATTAGTAACAGCTTTTTCTGAATTGTTTGAAGAATGTTTATCTGTCCGTCCGTCTGTGAGTGTAACTTAAGCTTGTAATAAAAGTTTTAAGTTCTATATTGAAAATTACAAGAGATATTTTGGTATTTGGGGTCTAACACGAAGCCTAAGGAAATCGGCTGATGATTTCTTAGTCTTGTTAAAAAACTTATAGCTGATGTAGGGCAACATATAGCCGAACTTAAGCAACTTTACTTTCTTACTTGTTTACTTTAGTAATTTCACAGACAGACAAAGTCTGGTTATTTATTTATTTTTTTTTTTTTTTTTCCAACATTTCGTAAATTTTTTTGCTTTCCTTGGCTTTAAAATGCAATTTTAGGAAAACTGTGAATAACTGTTTAAGTTAAAGTTAAACAAGTGCTTTAGTTTAGCACGGCCACTAACAATTTATTTCTCGTTTAAGTGTCTTAGAACAACGACGGCTTTAGTTGCTAGACAAAAGCCAGTACGTTCATTTTTTTTCCGATTTTTTTTTTCTGAAATTTCAGTACACCTGATCTGTTTGTCGTGTCATAGTTCTTGTTGTTGTTGTAGCTGTTTCTTGTTTATTTCTTGCATTAGCGGTTGTTTGATGGCGGTTTGTGGTAAAAGCCATTTAAAGTCTACAGGGAATTTTGAAAATGACAGCTAGTTTAACTATTTTCTCCTTTTGTTAGTTCTATTTGAATTGCTTAAGAATTTCACTATAAATTATGATTTTAATTTTAGAATGCTTATTGTTGTTACCACTATGAAGATTCTTCTTGTTTGGGGTTTAAGTGGGTGTATTTTCTTCGTTTTTTTTTTTCTATTCAAAAATTGTAATTATTTGTGTTGTCGTTTTATGTTTGTATTTCATTTCAAATTTAACCTACTTGTTTAAATGGTAATGATGATCGTTTGTTTGTTCGGTCGGTCATTGGTGGCAAAACGTTTAAATATAAATTATCTTTAATGTTTAATTTGGTAAATTGTTTGAACTTCTTGTCATAAGTTTTGAGGCAAATTGGTTAAACGTTGTTTATGTAGCCAATTAAATTTTGTTTAAGCGGTAGTTAAATCATTGTTTGTCACTTGATTTAGCTTGTATAGAGTATTAAGTCCAAATTATAATTTGTGAAAACAATTTTTTCAAAAACCTAGATGATTAAAATTTGAAGATTTCTTTAAAAGCTTCAATATAAATTTTATTATTGTCTTAAGTAAGTATAAGAAAAATCATTCCAAAATAATTCTGATTTCAGATGTTTAACATTAATATGAATATATTTACCCCTTATTTTCAAAGATTATTTATGAATATTTTGAATTTTCTTATTAAAATAACTAAATAAATGTATAACAAAGAAAGGCTTTCAACTAATTATGCTAAATATTTAACCACATATCCAATCTTTAAAATGTTAATAATTCCATTTAAAATTTAAAAAATTAAGGAAATTCTATAACAGTTTTTTACTTTCTAAATACAATTATTACACAATTCCCAGTTTAAACAAATTTCCGCCAAAAAAAAAACTGCTCCTTTTATAACAGAATCTAAAGCAGAGAAAGGTCTGGTACAGAGATGGAAAATTCTGTACTAATTGTAGTCAATAGAATAGTCCTTAGACTAACCCATAGCCTACAAAATATTAGTAAATAGTCTTACAAATGGACCAGTAAATAAACTAATTCATAAACTTCACAATAGACCAGTCCATAGACCAATCAATTGACTAGTTAATAGAATGGTCAATAGTTTGCTAAATAGATTATTATATTGACTAGTCAAATAGTATTCAGTATTCAATGGAATAGTCAATACACTATTTAATAGCCGAGTCGATATATTACTCAATAGATTAGTTAATGGACCTGTCAAATGACGATCCTATTCGCTAGTCTATTGACCTAGTCTACAAAAATATGTAATAGTCAATGATCCATAGACTAGCCGATGACAAGACACTAATCAATATGCAAGTCCACAGACTAGACAATAACCAGCTAAGTCTATAGTCCAGTCTATAGTCAAGTCTATAGTCTAGTCCTATAGTCTAGTCTATGTAGTCTAGTCTAGTAGTCTAGTCTATAGTCTAGTCTATAGTCTAGTCTATAGTCTAGTCTATAGTCTAGTCTATAGTCTAGTCTATAGTCTAGTCTATAGTCTAGTCTATAGTCTAGTCATAGTCTAGTCTATAGTCTAGTCTATAGTATAGTCTATAGTCTAGTCTATAGTCTAGTCTATAGCTAGTCTATAGTCTAGTCTATAGTCTAGTCTATAGTCTAGTCTATAGTATAGTCTAGTCTAGTAGTCTAGTCTATAGTCGTATAGTCTAGTCTATAGTCTAGTCCATAGTCTAGTCTATAGTCTAGTCTATAGTCTAGTCTATAGTCTAGTCTATAGTCTAGTCTATAGTCTAGTCAATAGTCTAGTCAATAGTCTAGTGTATAGTGTAGTCTATAGCCTAGTCTATAGTCTAGTGTATAGTCTAGTGTGTAGCCTAGTCTACAGTCCAGTCTATAGTCTAGTCTATAGTCAAGTGTATAGTCTAGTCTATAGTCCAGCCTATAGTCTAGTCTATAGTCTAGTGTATAGTCTAGTGTATACTCTAGTCTATAGTCTAGTCTATACTCTAGTGTATAGTCAAGTGTATAGTCTAGTGTATAGTCTAGTCTATAGTCTAGTCTATACTCTAGTGTATAGTCAAGTGTATAGTCTAGTGTATAGTCTAGTCTATAGTCTAGTCTATAGTCTACTCTATAGTCTAGTCTATAGTCTAGTCTATAGTCTACTCTATAGTCTAGTCTAAAGTCTAGTCTATAGTCTAGTCTATAGTCTAGTCTATAGTCTAGTCTATAGTCTAGTCTATAGTCTAGTCTATAGTCTAGTCTATAGTCTAGTCTATAGTCTAGTCTATAGTCTAGTCTATAGTCTAGTCTATAGTCTAGTCTATAGTCTAGTCTATAGTCTAGTCTATAGTCTAGTCTATAGTCTAGTCTATAGTCTAGTCTATAGTCTAGTCTATAGTCTAGTCTACAGTCTAGTCTATAGTCTAGTCTATAGTCTAGTCTATAGTCTAGTCTACAGTCTAGTCTATAGTCTAGTCTATAGTCTAGTCTATAGTCTAGTCTATAGTCTAGTCTATAGTCTAGTCTATAGTCTAGTCTATAGTCTAGTCTATAGTCTTGTCTATAGTCTAGTCTATATTCTAGTTTATAGTCTAGTCTATAGTCTATAGACTAGTCAAAAGTCAATACACGAATCTGTTGTCTTCAGATAAAAAATATAAAACTAAAAGGTAATTTAATACGTTTAGTCCTAAAAAGTACTAATTTTGAAAATAAATGAAAAAAATCAAAATCTCAGTTTTCCATGCCTGTTCTAGTATCTAAAATGTATCTTAGAGCATATCAGTATTTTACATAGATACATTTGTTCATATACATACATACACAATGTAGCTGTTTTAAAACGTTTGCATAATAACTTTACCTTTATAAATTCATTGCCAAATTGTATTCTGTATTTTGTTTTAGTTTTTCTTTTTCTAAACACAGTTTTGACCTTATATGGAAATGTCATACAGTTTCATTGCTTTAGAATTGTTTTGGATTTTCTTTCTTTTTTTCAAAGTTTTTTTTGTCGTTTGAACAATTCTTTTCAACCGTTTTGTATATTGGCCTGGTTCATTTGTTTGGCTGGCAAAACAATAGAAATGCTAAAATGTTAAGCTTGCTACCAAGCGGCAAGTAACTGTTTGCATTTTTTGCTCTCTAGTTTTTGTGTGTCTATTGAAGTGTTGTCATATATGGCAATATGCAATTTTCATAAATGTGCTAATATTATGGGCATATTTTACAATGTTCTGTTTTTTCAGCAATTTTATTTAAATTTTTTTATTTTGTTTAGCTGGTTGTTTTCTTTTTTTAAAACAAAAGAATATTAATTTTTAATATTTATAATGTTTTACTAAATGTTGTGTATGAGTCTGCTATATCGTTTACGATCCGGGTTTCAACTGCACCAATTTTTTTGGTTGTTCTTTTTTATTATTTTTATTAGGGCAATTTAGTTTAATTTTATGATTATTTTTTTAGAATTATCGCAAACTTATAGATTTTAAAATATTTTTATTATAGAATATTGTAAAAATTATAAGGAATGTTTAGAAAATATAACACATATGGGTGTGTTATTTAAAATTAAAAACGAATGAAGTAGGGAAGGAATTTATTAACCAGTGTTCAAGTAATTTATTATAAATATTTACTTATATTTTAAATTTTTATGAGAAATATTTTAATCATAATTTAAAGAACACAAACCTATTTTTATGGCATCCAAGTTTAAT